>NC_035108.1:459182008-459485038 GCF_002204515.2 Aedes aegypti
GAAACACTTGCACGAAACCCGCGGCAGGGGAAAAGAATCTCCTTCCAGAAGAAATTTTACACGAACAATTTTACAATCAAGCCGTCGATTGACAGAATACTCCCAATAGATGGGATCGAGGAGCCCGCCCTCAATCCACGAAATGTTAACAACAGGGAGGAGGCAGTCCCAAGCTCCCTGTCCAAATCGCTTCATTCGGGTGCCCTGATGGTCCCTCCCAACCCAGTTATATATGATATAAAAAGATAAATAAATACAATATAAATTAGAACAATCTCACCAAGTTAGTTGGAACCATATTCAGCTCACAAGTGCCCCTCAGTAGCCAGAAATCAAACTAATCAGACATGTATCGCAAGGTCAGCCTATCAAACAACTGATACTTACTTACTTATTTGGCTTTACATCAATTATCTTGATAAAGCCTCGCCAACAATATTTCGCCAATTCCCTCGGTTCATGGCCGCTTCTCTCCATCCTCGACTGTGACCCACGCTCTCCAGGTCCTGGTGTACCTGGTCAATCCACCTAGCTCGCTGCGCCCCACGCCTTCTTGTTCCGACCGGATTCGTGGCGAACACCATCTTTACAGGGTTGTTGTCCGGCATTCTTGCAACATGCCCTGCCCAGCGTATCCTTCCAGCTTTAGCTACCTTCACGATACTGGGTTCGCCGTAGAGTTGAGCGAGCTCGTGGTTCATCCTCGTGGTTATCAAACAACTGATCTGCAACGTAGATATAAATTTTTAAAGCTCACTATCTCCACTACCTTATTTGGTTCAGGGCTATGTGACAGAATATCGTAATGAAAAATAGTCCTGAACCTAACAAACAATTTAGATGAAAACATTGGCTTATTAGCTGTTTTGCATCATGAGATATGAGTTGAAAATATGCTCACTAGCACCTCGTAGCGGTAGAATACTTAACATTTCAGACATGCCGTGGCTCTAACCATAACAACTTTACAGAAAACAGCAGCCTTGCATGGAAACTACATTAGCTAAAATGTATTAAAATTTTAAATTTTCAATGGCGCTAGTGCCTCCTAGTTACAGAATTCTGAACTAATCAAGCATGCAACCGAATCATCAGCATTTGAAACCATCGTAAGATATAGTTACAAAACATCATGAACGCTTAGGGGAATCAGCAAACCATGCGGTGAAATTCTCAACTTACCAATGCGTAATATAGTAGCCGTTTCCCCGTTTCAAAACATCATCGAAGAAAGTATAATTTTATATAGAACTCCTTCTGAGATATAAGCGGCCAAAGTTTAAAAAAAAACGCTGTTTTTAGAACTTTTTTTACGATAACCCCTTAACGCGATAAACCATCTCCCTTTTGAATATTCTTATATTTTTTTAGTAAAATTCAATTAAATTCACTTTTTAAAACTGCACAAAAATCAAAAATTTATCTATATTTCGCGTAACCGTCAAAAGCACATGGGCAAACACTATTACCGATTGAATTAATTGCATGCTTGTCCCATTGTAATTCCCATACAAACTTTGAAGCCCTTCAAGCAGTTGGAGCAGTCTCAATTTTTATCCAAATGACCATACATTTTGGGATGACACTCAGAATAAAATAAACGAGTGGTGTGGAGAAAAAACGATTTTTTGAACCGCTTTACTGGGTCATAATAGTTTATTTATAATCTCATATTCTCTCCAAAATAGTTAGTAGGAAACATTTATAATTTTTGTATGATCCGTATCGTTCAACTTCGTCGCTTCCTTCGTATTACAAGTTGGCGTTATTTGTGTTCAAAAACTTACATTAAAAATGTTTGATAAAAAAAAATAGTGGCTCTATTGACTGTGATGGCTTATTTCTTTCCGGGTTCTATCGGCTCTATGAGTTTTTAGGCAGCTAAAACGAGTTGGAGCAAAAGTCGTTTTAGCTGCATGAAGACTGATAGAGTCAAAAGCCCAGAAAGAAAATATTTATTTAGAAAAATAGACATATACACATAGATTAGATTATTGGAGTCGGTAAAATATTACAGGGCCCTTAGCCTACCGAAAAACTCAGTACAATGAAAATTTTTCGTAAGCTAATAACATTTGAAGAAATTCCTCTATAAAATTGTAAAGTTATGTTGTATAAGTCTGTTGATCGATTTTTGAGAATTTGTCTTATTTTGCAGACTATTAAGAGGTTTCTGAAAGTAGATGAAAAAACCGAATTTAGTACTGTACCATTTAATTCCACTAGAGTTTGTATCCTTTGACAGATACGCGTATTTCGACCTCAACTGTAAGGCCGTCTTCAGTGTGGTGTACTAGACTCGAGAGTCGAGTCTAGTACACGACACTTAATTCGTTTTTTCATCTACTTTTAGGTATTCTACTAAACAGTTCGAAGATTTATTATCAGGTTTCTGAAGTTTTTGAAAAAATCTTGCCTTTATTAAATGACACGACAGAGCGCGTTCTTGCTTAAACTTAGACAGATTTTCCTGCACAAAGAACGGTTATATCATATTAAAACTTTAATTAAAAAAAATCAACTCAAGTTACGTATGCTTGAATTGGAAGTAATTTGAAACATAGCATTGAAATAGGCATCTTGGGAGAAGTTGCAAGAGTTTGTTTGTAAAGTTACTGAATATATCTTGATAAACTTGACTTCATTGCTGTTTGCAGAGGACATTTGCAGCAAATCTCGTTGTTTCAATAAAGTTAAAAGTCAAACAAGGGGTGAAATGCAAGTTTATAGGAACGATAATGAAACTATATGAGCTTGGATATTGATATGCAACGGAACTAGAAATAGGTATGTACAGATGTTTTTATTGATACATATTTGAAACCATTTTTAGAATGCATCTTTTTGAAAGATGTTTCGCATGTTAATTGGGTAGGGTTGGACTTTTTAACACTGCTGCTTACAAATAACAATAATAATTCCAAGAACAATCGTTTTTAGGGATCTGCGGATGGTTTTAGAACTTCAAAAAGGGTCGCACCTTAAAAAACGTCGTAAGCCACTGAGTTAAGCGAAACGAAATTCATTGGATTTCGTTGTATTCCACGTAATTTGACATAATTGTTTTTTTTTTTGTATTCCACGATATTCTACGGAATCATTCCAAATATCGCACACCCTTATTCAGAACTGCACTGCTGTACACTGTGGCCTATGGTGGCACATGAGTGGCCGCCGGTGGTGAGCACAGGCTGCTGCAGCAGTTCTGTGAAGAAAAGCCAAATAGATGTTGTTTAGGTCAGCGCGCAGCTCAATCCACCAAGCAAAGAGAGCAACAACGGCTCGGTGATGACGATGACGGCGACCGCCGGAGCCAACTGTATTGTCGTTTGGTTGAGCGCTGGCTGGGCAAGATTAGCTGCAGCAGAAACTGCAACTGCAAAGGCCAAATGCACAGTACAGTGGCTTGTATACCGGAGAGTGCTTCTGAGACGACTGGCTTCACGAGAATATTCTTGGTCAGGGCCGTAGCCAAAGGGGGAGTTCAGGGAGAATGTGGTATTACGCTTGAAGGCAAGTTGTTGGTTGGTGCGTTTGTCTATCTCTACATCATGGATAGAGCGATTATTTCTCGTTTATTGCAATTCTAATGAGACGCATCTCGTGATTAGAGCGTAGCTGGAAGCTGTTTTGTCTGGCACAAAGTAATAGATGCGTTTTGGGAATTTGCGATGCTAAATCTACACAAACGTTTATTATATAAAACCAACAAGAAATTTTCCAGCTTCTTTGCCTAGAATGCATAAGCGTTGGCATTAACAATAACTTCTGACAGAAAATGATTAAAATACTCTTTCTCAAAAACATTTGTGCTGTAAGACCTTTAACAATATTTTTGATATTAATTGGATTTATCTTAATCCTAATTCATTATTCATTGCTAATTAATGATTGTTCGTTTTCGCTCCGCACTTGGTGTCAGACACGCGTATTTGGATCTCAACTGTAAAGCCGTCTTCAGTTTCGTATACTAGACTAATGAGCTTTTTCACTCGTAATACACATTATTTTTTAATTTTCATACAAAATCTTTCCATGATTTCATACAAAATCTTTCCAACCGCCAAAAAAGTTACGTAATTAATGGACAGCTTTCCTGCTAACAAAATTGTTGACTTTACTTTACTTTATAGCTTCACATAGTACAAACTCTTCAATGTTATTATTTTCATTAGCGTAACTTGAACTGAAATCTAGAGGAGGCTTGACTTATTCGATCAAAAAAATCGAGCGATTGAGTTTTCTAAGACCTCCCTAGCCCCTCGTATTTAAGCCAATTTTTATTTTTTTTATTTAAATATTGCTGTGTGCGTTTGAAATGCAAATATCAAATGCGGGAACACCGAACGCGGTAAGATTTTCTACAAGAAATGCGATGTCAAAAAAAGATTTTTCTTGCTAGGGTGGCGGTGATTTATACAATCGTTGCTAGGTGTCCTTTGATTGTTTTGTGTTACCGCATTTGCAGGACGTTTAGTAGAGATTTGCATCTCAAATGCAAACAGCAATACCATGTTAGATATAATGGTTGCTCTGCGTATGTAATCCGATTGATACCGTCGATGAAACAATTGAAATCGTTTTGATGCTTTGCAAGTTTCATTAATTGTTTTGTTACAGTTATTTTGTGGCTATAGTCTCTAAGTTTAATCAATAAAAGTATGGAAAAAGGATCACTTGTATTGTAGAAGATTTAAATAAATGTGATGTTTGAGATAACACTAATTATGAAACTGAAACTAAATACGAGAAATTTGAAAGTGTTCTTAAACGTTGCACTGAACCTATCATAGAAAAATCATAGAGGTGATTTGAGTACAGAGAAGAGCGCTGTTCTTATGACTCTCTCGCAGAACGTTATGAGTCGACACAAAAGTAAACCATATATAGGATACGTGCCCCTATATGCTGGAAGTCATTTTTGTCGCCAAACTGAGAAAACACAAACAAGTCTTAAGTTTCGAGAAAAAAAAAATAAATTTTCCACTTCGACCTTCTCATCATCTAGGACAAATAGGTGGGTCTTAGTGACTTGTTACTCTCTTATACTCTTCCGACCATAACTTATCATTAATAACAAGAACAGATACAACAAGAGTACAATATGGTAGATCTTACCTCGTAACGCACCTCGAAAAGGTGATCTATCCGCGTTACGGGAACTTGAGACACCATAGGTATAGAGCTGTTTTTCTAAAACAGGTCGACAACGTACAGGAATCGACTGTGATGGAGGTTATGTTAGAGTACAAAATAAAACCAAATAATGCGTGAATGGATAGCTTCTTACTAAGTACACTTCCACGAATTTTGAAGGCAGCATTTAAAATTTTATGAAAACACTAATTTAATTTTAAGACTTCACTAAAGTGAGTAATCTTTACAAAGACAAAATTTAATACTTTTCAAAATCACTTGGTCGGGGTAAAAAATGATTTAAAAATCTATTACAAACATTTGACAAACTAATAAGAAAACAATTAGACGTAATTCAATGATAAATTGTTTTTAGTGTTAAACTGTTCCCACTACAAATCTATCCTACAACCACGATGGTTCCCATCCAGCCACCACTGACCGCACTAACCTTGGCATAATCCATAAGCATAAGACAAGACGATCATCGAAGAACTGCATCATCATGCAAATGATTCAACCACCTAAGCAAATTCCAAATGCTCGTTGCTGGTGCTCGCATGGCCTAAGAAGGTGCATTGTGGTGCTCTTTGAATGGCCGAGCAAAATGAAGAGCACGACTGCACAAAAGAGCAGTTCCGGTCCGAGTGCTGCTTGCTAGTTGGCGGGAGTGTCACATTTCATGCTGGACAATCATTCCGAATAATTCGCCTCACAATGATATTCTTAATACGCCACTTAATTTCTATGTACGGGATGAAATCGATTTATCCGAATGATTCATTCATCGTGCCCATTCACGGCCAGCGCAATGAGCAGCAACGCAGTGCGAATGGGTTGATCGTGCGTTTATTCTTGCTCCCGACAGATTGTGGCCACCACCATCGTCATAGCCGTAGCCCATCTCCCTCTTTCAATGTCTGGCCGAAAATGGCAGGTTATTTGATGCACCAATGAAAAAGTGAAAATGGCTCCAAGGAGAATAAACCCCATGACTATGAGTGCTTGAAATGAAGTGTAAGCTAAAGTGTAAACTACTGAAATCATACAGCATTACAGGCATAGTTTCTCAATCTTAAAACCGTTTATTATCGAAAAACGTAGAGAAACAAAAAAGTAGAAGTAGATTGGAGTACCTTGTACCATTTAATTCCGCCCTAGTTGCTTATCTACGCGTATTGACAGTACTCGTATTTCGACTAGCGCTTGTAGCCTTCTTCATTGTCAATTACTCGTATCCACACAGTTAAATGCTAAATTATCATTTAAATCCGTGACGTGAATTGATAAAGATCAAGGACGTATTGATTTTGCCGAAAAAAAAAATTGGATTCACAAGGATAATATGACAACAAATCTTAAAACATTGATCAATATGCCCCCGGATAACGGTAATAATTATGGAGCATTATATCATATACTATGTGAACATTTAGGGTTCTCTAATGAATGGGCCCCTAACCAGATAGCTGTAGCGGTAAACGCGCAGCTATTCAGCAAGACCAAGCTGAGGGTCGTGGGTTTGAATCCCACCAGTCGAGGATCTTTCCGGGTTGGAAATTTTCTCGACTTCCCAGGGCATCAAGTATCTTCATACCTGCCACACGATATACGCATGCAAAAATGGTCATTAGCACAGTAAGCTCTCAGTTAATAACTGTGGAAGTGCTCATAAGAACACTAAGCTGAGAAGCAGGCTTTGTCCCAGTGGGGACGTAATGCCAGAAAGAAGAAGAAGAAGAAGAAGAATGAACATACTTTTATATTTATGGTGTACAATTAAAAATAACTAGTGGTACATCTATTTAGTGGCTTCATTTATCATGGAACAGTTTATGATTTTTTTTAAACATTATTATTTTCTTATAGTCGCAAAAACCTTTTTCCCCCAAAAATCATCCAACACACGAAGGGTTAAAAGCAACAACGTCAAGTACCCCGCTCCCAAAATGCATCGTTAACTAATAACATACCCGGTGTGTGCGCTGCTGCAGAGAACTACTCACACGCACACACCTAAGCAAATATGGGAGGCAATATAACACCCAAATTGAAAAATGTGGACACAGAAAAGCGCAGACCACCCTAAAACTGTTATGTTACTTACTGGTACTGCGTGGTCGAAGGGGATTTTGCAACTCGGTGAAATTGCTTTCATCCAGTCCACATGCATATCTCCATACCAACCGGCCTAATTTGCGCTCCGAGTTCGGTCTCTCGAGTCACACATGGTGCGGCTTGCAGGCGGTAGGGTTGAATGGTCCAACACGCACTGATGGGGTAACTCGGACCGACTGATTCAATAATCATTCCTAGAATTAATAAAAAACCATCAACTTTTTCAGCTAATTTGATTAACGATTGAGCGTTTCCATGCTACGAAGCAAACTCATGGAGGAGCATGGTAGCTGACTCTTAGTTCCCCATACTAAATGGCGTTCTATCCCATCAATAAGGTCATTTTGAACCGGGCCCATGTCCAAACAACTTCTCGATACGTGTTTAATCAGTGAAAACCTCAAATTCGGGGAAAATCTTTCATAGAAGTAGCTGGAAAATATTGTATTTTGCCTTTTACTACTATGAATGCCCTTAAAATGTTGATCTTATTACGCTAAAGCGATACAAAGTCCTTAAAGTCGTCATTTTGGACCACTTCACCCTACCTGCCTAGCTAGTTACAAGTCCTTGCTCGTGCCAATAGCTTTACAAAACGGCGACGACGTTACTCATATTGCTAGTTAATAGCAATCCCACCGGGACGAAGCAAGAAGGTGGTAGCATTGGCAATGGCAAAACCGGCCGCGGCGGGAACAACTGACCAACTTTGCTGCACACACATTTCTCGCTGAAGAGTGGTTGATCTTCCGAGGGGATGTTGGAGCGAAATGATGATTCTGGTGGGTGGAAAGTTCTTGTGGAATTGGATGGAAAGTATAGGGTGGGTGTACCCACAGTAGTTGGTCAGCTATAAAAATTGATTCGCCGCAAACTACATATTGTCACGAAAATCAGGTAGTATTTATTGAGGCACCATTTCTGTTTTTGTTCGGGATGAACCAATGCGACCAGTTTTCTGTGATCTTTTGTGGTATACCCGTGTCCTTTGTTTAGCGCATGTCGTTCTGCTCCAATAGTATTAAGAAATAATGAACTAGTCGTTTTTTATACAAATATCATTCTTCACCATTTTGCAAAAAAAAATACCGCTATTTATACCTTTTGGAGAGAACAGTTTGTCGCCATTAAGCGCGCCCCTTAATCAGGTTCGGCCACTATGCTGGTTGAATGATACCGATTTTGACTAGTGATCCTTTATATGAGAGATTAGCGGAAGTAAAATTGAATGATTTGGCAACAAACCAGCAGTGCTGAGTTTGCTTGGCGTCGAGAATAATATTGTAACACGGACATGGCTTTCTCATTGCTAAAAAGTGTATTTAGTTTCGTTATAGATCTTTGAGCTACATTTCCAAACTAATAAATAGCAGAAAAAAATCACTAACTAAATATCGCATTGACAAACATTCAAAAAAGGTAAATATTTCATATTGTTTGCTCTATGCAAAACAACTTTCACCGAAATAATATCAAGCGGATTACATTACCCCTCATGAAAAGTTTAAAACAAACATAACGCATGTTCGTTTGGCTCACGCTTTGACAGCTCTCGCTGCTCGATTGGCTCACACTTTGACAGAAATGTCAGCTTCCGCGTATCTCTCTTATAAAGGATCACTAATTTTGACCATGCATCGGTACTCTTGCGTATCAAGTTGACCTGTGAACAGCTTTCATCGTATAAAACATTTAGATTCCTTGAAACAAGAATAACTTGTCTCATGAATTGAAACCAGCCTCAGATTCTAATTGAGTCATTTTTCCACTTCGACCTCCTCATCATCTAGGACAAATAGGTGGGTCTTAGTGACTTTTTACTCTTTTATACTCTTCGGACCATAATTATGGTTCTATACCATTTCCCGGAAATCATTTCCCGGATACCCCATTTTTCGGAAAGACATTTCCCGGAATGACCCATTTCCCGGAAAACCATTTCCCGGAATAACCCACTTTCCGGAAAACTATTCATTCCTACATAAAATAAGTAATTTTTTGTTATACCATTTTTCAAAGCAAAATAATATCAGAATCATTAAAACAATGTGGTGAGTTCCATGAATACTTTGTAAATAGCCACTTATTGACATAAATTTGTTGTTCGGCGTTCATGCCAGCCACGAGATGGATCGAGAAGAATAGTCAAAGTTACCCCATAGGCTCAATGTCACCCCGCACGGTGGCAACACTTCATCGAAAAAATTTATAGTTTAGCAACAGGCAACGTGATTTTAGCGTTTGTCCTTATATGTGATATTCTGATTTAAAAAGCACTTTTAGCGACTAATTTAGTAGAACATGAATAAGACATATTCCAGCGAATCTCCTAAAACATACGTTTGGGAAAGTAATTTTGAAATATATTACAGTCGCCTCTCCACATCTCTATATCGAAGGAACTATCGAGATAGGGAGAGATCGAGACAAAGAATGCACTTTTAGTGAATACTAGATTGAAATCCACTCCATTGCCAGGAAAATAACAAACAAGCAGACGTCACCTCGTGTTCCAGAACTGTTTTGATTAAATAAAATTGGGTCTAGTAACCTTTGATAATGGGCATATCGACATACGGAGAGGAAATCGAGAACGAAAATCAATCAGGAATACATCGACATAAAGAGATATCGAGATATAGAGGATATCGAGATATGGAGAGAGGAAATGTATGCAGACTGAAGGGACCGAAGAAATCATCGACATAGGGAGAGATATCGAGATATAGAACATCGAGATGTGGAGAGTCGACTGTACAACTGTAAAGATAACATTCCATTCTACGTTCCGCAGCTGTCACTTTACTGAATTTCAAAAAGCATCATCGATGTTGTTTTCGGATGTTTTCAAAGCTTTGTACACTTCTAGCATACTTTGATTGGCTGGTTTCGTTCAATGATACAATGTCTTTCAAGCCTGTGGTAGAACTTTGACAACTGCGGTAATACTTGGTGGATACCTAAGAACGGAAAACTTTCAAAAGAAACGTAATATATTAATGATTTTATCCACCATATTTTAAGTTAGTGAACGAGGTTAAGTGGTGGGCTGGATGTTTTATTAGATCGAAATTTTGAACGGGTGGGATTTTTGTTTTCCAAACAATCTGATTGCATGTTTTATTAGATCGAAATTTTGAACGGGTGGGATTTTTGTTTTCCAAACAATCTGATTGCAAGCTTAATTGAGTATATTTATAAATCACCAAATTTTCTAGTTCTCATATCCCTTTAAAAGATTTCCAACTGTAGACTTTCTTTAAGGCTAAATAATCTCAAGACATTTTATTCCTCTATTTCATCTATGTGCAGTCTGTGAGAAACTTTTTGTCCAGTCCGTTTCGTGTTATTCTGGAATAGTTATTAATGTCCACAGTTTCTTTTTTTTTTTTTTCAATGTATAATTGGCCTTCTTTCATACATAGGCTGTTCTTTCGAGTTATGCTATTAAAACAAATAATAATGGTCAAACTGATAAACAAATCCATCAACATGAATTCCAATCAAAGCTACAATCATTTTCAGAGAGAATCACCCTTCTTTTGAAAATTTGCCGTTCTTCCGAATTATACCAACAGAAACATTTTTGACAAGAAGGCTGCTAATATTAAACATCATAAATTTTCCCTTCTTTCAAACTAAGATTATTCTATTGAGTAATTAGATCAAACCAGGGCTGGGAATGGTAATAGTAGTTGATTTAATTCTCACATGGCTCTTTTTACTACAGTAGTTTGAACACGTGATTCACGTCAAGTAGCCTATTTTGAGTGCAATAAATCATCGAAGGCTGAAAATGCGGGAAATTATCTGGAAAATATAACATTTTTCTACAGTAGTTTCGAGTTGCCCTTTAGCAACGGGTGTTTATTACATTCTAGGCATTTTGCCTACAGCAGCGATAGGCATGAATTTAACTGGCTTCGCTGACTGCCATTTGCTCTGCTTGGCTACTGCAGCGTGAATTCCATGACATTTCGCAACCCTGGATTATACACAAATTATGTCACGCACAATTCTGACATATTGGAGCAATTCCCTTCTTGTCAATGTTGTAAGGCTTGTGACGCTCCCTTCAACTCCTTCCACACCTTTGGAATAAGACACTAATCTGAATGTTATACTGTGATAGTGTTTCAGTTAGTTATCTTCTTCTTCTTTTTTTCTGGAATGACGTTTCAACTGTGACAAAGCCTACTTCTCGGCTCAATATTCATATTAACTGAGAATATTCTTCGCCAATTGACAAAGCAATTCTATGCCCTCGAAGGTAGAATGTTCCAATTCGAAAAAAAATCTTTATCGGCGGAATTGAAACCTGCGATACTTAGCTGAGGTCTTGCTGAACAGTTACACGTTAATCGCTACGAATATTAGGGCTCTTGTGAACCATCAGTTCTGGCATTCACACCGTAAATAAACCAAATCCGCAAAAGTTTATTTTTGGTGCATTCCGGTAAATGGGTTTCCGGGAAATGGGTCACTCCGGGAAATGATTTCCGGGAAACGGCATTCCGGGAAATGGTTTTCCGGGAAATGTCATAAATCAGGTGATCTATCCGCGTTACGGGAACTTTAGACACCATAGCTATAGAGCTGTTTTTCTAGAACAGGTCGACAACGTACAGGAATCGATTGTGATGGAGGTTATGTTAGAGTACAATATAAAACCAAATAATGCGTGAATAGATAGCTTTCTACTATATACAGTTATACCACAGTATTGGATCAACTAAGGGTTATTTTTCAGAACAAAATATGATTAAAAAACATAGTGACGCTGTACAAAACGAAATTATCTCCCTGGCACTGCAGAATATAGTTGTTTTTGAAAATACACCTCAAACTATCCGGTTATTCACGAAAAAGTGTCGATTTCGATAGAAATTGCAAACGATGTCCACCCCACAGATGTGGATCAGTGGGAGAGAAGGATCCTTATTATGGATCAAATCGACTCATATTATGAATCAAAACACTATAACAGCAATTTATCTGCGAGGTAAACGAATGGTGTGCTAGTGAAAGCATACGTTTTGGCGTTTGTTTCGGAATCGTCTTATCTTTGATTCAAAACTGTGGTATGGTTTTCAATGCCCCACAGTTATGAATCAACGCTTCTGGGAATACAGTTGACATTCTATTTCCTACGAACGACAAAAATACACTCAAGCATATTATGATTGATTGCGATGCTGTACAAATGTGTGGTTAACAAATATAAAATATGTTCTGCGTAATTGCAACTCTATTTGATGAGATATTGACGTATAGACTTCTTCAGTGTTTAGTGCTCTTTTCCTTTTTTCTTTCTAAAGTGAGCGATAAATTCCTTTATTTAGTTAACATCTAAACAGATAACACTGAATCAACAAGTTTTACGCCACAATACTCGGTTCGTGGCGCACCTCTCCATCCTTGGTTCTGTCCCAAGCTCGCCAAATCAATGCGCACTTGATCCGATCCCAGCTTTGGCCACCTTCTGGATACTGGGTTCGCCGTAGAGTTGGGCGAGCTCGTGGTTCATCCTTCGTCGCCACACACCGTTCTCCTGCACGCCGCCCAAGATCGTTCTAAGGATTGTCCGACATTTCTCCGAATGCAGTTTCCTCGAATGACGTTTTCCCGTATGAACTATTTCTCCGAAAACTATTTTCTCGAATGTACCACATCCTCGAAAAATCGTAATTTAATTCACATACGGAAAGCTATTAATGATCCTGCTGCCAAAGAGCGTTTACCGTACTTGCTGATGTAAGATTAGACGAAAATTGTTCAATGTGTTATGAAATCCATGTATTTAAAGTAACAGATGTTCAAAATAATTTGCCATGTGCATTTGACTCAAAACAACTAAGATTTTTTGTGCTAGCCTGACGAAAGAAGCGGGCACATGATAAGCAGTTTCACTGGAATCGGTATCTTTGGAGTATAGATATTTACATAATAGGCTGTTCTCTTTATTTATATTGTTCCAATAAATATTTAGTGGCACTAAGTTAACAATATTTCAATTTGAATTTTCCCTTCTTTATTAATAGGCTGTTCTTTCACGTTGTTTCGCATTATTACGCAAAAATGCCTTATTCGGCCAAACGTCCTCATGCCATATGTCCACTAGGATAAAGGTAATTTCATTATTCTTAGTGACAGTAGCTACAATGAGACTATTGATCCTTACATCTACATAACTAAACCTCGACTCTTCCTTCTAAATACTTTTGAAAACAACATTGATTTTTTGACAATCATTTTGTATGTCTTGGATATATTTTTTTTCTGAATATCAATTTTTCCGAAACGTTTTCAAATGGGTCATTTGGTTGAAAACGTCAAAAATATTGAGCATGTTAGTAATGAATACTGAAGATTCTAATAATCACTAATAAAGTAGGAGAATCGCCTATTTGAAAAGAGTTGATCGAAAACATTGAAAGTGTTGGATTGAAATATTAGAATCTGTTCTATTCGTTCTTACAATGATATTTGAAGTAATAGCATATAATTACCAGAAAAAATTTAAGTTTCAGTAGCTCTTTTAATTTTTATTAATGTAATTATCTATAAAGAACAGCCTTCCAATAAAAGAAGTGCAAATTTCTGATGAAATCAGTAGCAGCTGCAAGCAGAACAATATCAACATAGCAAAGCTTAAAGAACTGTCTACGATGATAAGAAGGCAAGACTAGCCTTGAAATTATCAATTATGTTGATGCTAATGATGAATAGACCAAGTAATATAAGGAAAAACACTCTATGTTCCAAAGAAATGATATATATATATAAATGAAAACAAGCCTTTTTTACGTTATCAACTGTAGTTAAAAAAATAATCATCTGCTAATATTTTAAGAAACATAAACTACTAACGATGATTATGATCGAATAACAGCCTGGACTCGGTGTGCTGAACTATCAGATGCATCCCAAATCAACTTAGTGACTCATTTATTCTTTCTAAGGTTTCATACAGTGAAGATCTCATTTGGTCCCGTCTTTGAATCCTGCCAACTGTTTACAACCAATCAAACTTTATTACATAATTCTGCAGTTGTCCATTCAGTCCGATGTCATTAAAATGAACTATGTTCGGACAAACAACATTAAGCATCAGATTTGTGTATTTACTTTTTTATTTGAATTTATGTAGCGGTTTCACACGAATTATCATGATTTTGTTTATATTTGAACATTGAATATTCTGAATATTTTTTCGGAATCTACCTTCTACATTTTATGTTTTTATTACGATTCTTAGTAAAATAAAATTCGAATACCGAACTTAACTTTTATTAACATAGTCTTAAAAGCAGACCTGTCAGTAAAAACTGTCATCGAATTCCAACCCAAAAATCTCATCTTTCGCTTTTCGATTCAAATCATTAATAAGAGAATTATTCGTTTGAAACTTGCTGGATAAAGTCTATTACACCGAAGATTGAAAAAATAAATTTCATTCTGGGTTTATCGGCTTTACCAGTCATTGAGCAGCTAAAACGTGTTTTGCTCCAACTTTCCGACGTTTCGGCGTATATGCTTCTTCAAGGATTTAGAGGCTGACTTAGATTGTCTTCTGTTTTCAATGGCGTCTCACTACCCAGACAACCAGAAGTCGCATAGCAGTATACGACGAAAGTCATTTATTTGTACAAACTGCATCACTCCCGCACTAAATGGTGGGTGAAATCGTTTGATCGATGGGTTTCCTCGCATAAAAAGCTATTTTATGACTTCATACGTACATTTCGTTTCGTTCCGCATAGTTTTACAAAGTAAGTCGGATCAATCCGTAGCAGCTGTCAAATAAACTTTGTTATCATAAATAAAGTCGCATAAGAGTATAGACCAATTCGCAAGAAAATCTACACACTCGCATTGCATGTTATGTTTCATCATATAAAATATGTACGTAAATCGCCTCCACTTTTGTACGCATAAGGCCTTTTCGCGACATCTTATACGTGAAACTTTGCACATATAAGCATCGCATAAAGAAAAAAGTGATTTGGTTATACGTACATTTTGGTTGTCTGGGTACGGTCTTGACATATCATTATAGGTAGTCCTCACTGTTTTCTGAAATGTTTCGTCAGATCAGACACTAATACAGACAACAAAACGCAGCCTCTCAATCCTTGAGAAAGGCGAAATATACGCCGAAACGTTGGAAAGTTGAACCAATACTCGTTTTAGCTGTTCAAAGACTGATAGAGCCGATAAAACCCAGAAAGATATATGTCGATAGCAACCACAAAATCCTTCGGGAAGCAATCATTCGGGGAAATGGTTTTCGGGGAAATGTCGAACAATCGTTCTAAGCACCCGACGTTCGAAGACTCCAAGTGCTTGCAAATCCTCCTCAAGCATCGTCCACGTTTCATGCCCGTAGAAGACTACCGACCCTATGAGCGTTTTATACATGGTACATTTGGTGCGGGTGTGTATCTTTTTTGATCGAAGCTGTCTTTGGAGGCCATAATCGGCCCGACTTCCACTGATGATGCGCCTTCATATTTCACGGCTAACGTTATTGCCAGCCGTCAGGTAGACGAACTCGTCGACCACCTTGAACGTATTACCGTCTATCGTAACATTACTATCCAGGTGGGCCCTGTCGTGCTCGGCCCCACCAGCTAGCATGTACTTTGTCTTGTTTGCATTCACCACCAGTCCAACTTTCGCTGCCTCGCATTTCAAGCGGGTGTACAGGTCTTCCACCTTTTCAAATGTTCGGTCGACAATGTCCATATCATCCGCGAAGCAAACAAATTGACTGGATCTCGTAAAAATCGTACCCGGCTCTTAAGCCCGGCTCTCCGCATAATACCTTCTAACACAATATTGAACAACAGGCACGAAAATCCATCACCTTGTCATAGTCCTCGGCGGGATCCAAACAAACTGGAGTGTTCGCCTGAAACCTTCACACAATTTTGCACACCGTCCATCGTTGATCTTATCAATTTCGTGAGCTTCCCAGGAAAGCTGTTCTCGTTCATGATTTTCCATAGCTCTACGCAGTCGATGTTATCATATGCCGCCTTGAAATCGATGAAAAGGTGATGCGTTGGGACCTGGTATTCACGACATTTTTGGAGGAGTTGCCGTACTGTAAAGATCTGGTCCGTTGTCGATCGGCCGTCAACGAAGCCGGCTTGATAACTTCCCACGAACTCGTTTACTACAGGTAACAGACGACGGAAGATGATCTGGGATAATACTTTGTAGACCGCATTTAGAATGGTGATTGCTCGAAAGTTCTCACAATCTAGCTTGTCGCCATTCTCGTAGATGGGGCATATTACCCCTTCCTTCCACTCCTCCGGTAGCTGATCTGTTTCCCAGATTGTGCCTATCAGCCGATGCAGACAAATGACCAACCTCTCCGGGCCCATTTTGATGAGTTCAGCTCCAATGCCATTGTTAACGTTGAAGAGTTTTGGGTGCAGTTTAACCATTATCAGATAGTGGTCAGAGTCGATGCTAGAGCCAAGATAGGTCCTGACGATGATAATCTCGGAAAAGTGCCGTCCATCAATCAGAACGTGGTCGATTTGTGATTCTGTCTGCTGTGGTGATCTCCAGGAGTATCGGTATGGAAGGCTGTGCTAGAAGTAGGTGCTACGAATGGCCATATTCTTGGAGGCGGCGAAATCAATTAGTCGTAAGCCATTTACGTTCGTCTGCCGGTGCGCTCTGAACTTTCCAATAGTCGGTCTGAACTCCACGTCATATCCAACATGAGCGTTTAAATCTCCTATGATGATTTTGACGTCGTGGCTTGGTCAGTCGCTTTCAAGCTGAGCGTAAAAAACGCCTTTATCATCATCAGTGCTTCCGGAGTGAGGACTGTGTACATTTGTTATACTGAAGTTGAAGAACTGTCCTTTGATTCTAAACTTGCACATTCTCTCATTGATCGGCCACCACCCGATCACGCGCCTCTGTATATCACCCATCAGTCTAGAAGCTGTTCCCAGCTCTCGTGTGTTGCCGCAGATGGTATGGTTACCTCTAAAGTCTCGCATGATTGATCCCTTCCAACATACTTCCTGCAACGCTACGATGCCGAATCCACGGTCCTTCAGCACGTCGGCGAGCATGCGTGTGCTCCCGATGAGAGCTGTGGTCTTCGCCGAATGTCCCGGTTCGTATTCTCTCGTTGATTATTCATTGCTTAACTTTTTTACGGCTGGCTTGCGGTGCCTGATAGCTTAGATTCCTTCTCTGGCACTCGGACGATGATCAGCCGCCCCTGACATGGGGAACAGACGCTGCTGTGAGCCGCTCCTAACATGGAGTACAGACGCTCCAGGTTTACAGAAGCAAAGTTTACGCAAAAAATTTCCTCCCTTGCACCAATAGTCGCCGTCGTGTTCCAGTAGTGGATCAACAGATGGAAGCAGTGTTGAAAATGGATGTATAAAAATGAAGAAAAGTCCCAAAAATGATCTTTATGCTTCATTCGAAAGATATTAGTTGCTGTTTCGAGGGAAAAATATTAAGCCTATGTAAAAATTCACCATTTTGTTTAATATTCCTTGTATTATTCCCGATCGTCTACTACTGGAGCACTAGCGCAACTACTGGAACACGTGTACCAATAGTGGCTCAAGCGATTTTATGGTAAAAATTAGTTTTATAACTCTTTTTATATTTTTCCCATATAGTAGAGGTTGAAATCTTTCTGTTGACGCCAAAAGATCTCTGTTAAGGCTTTTCGTTATTTTGTTGTGACTTTTTATAGCTTAGGTAGCCCACTGATGGCACCGGCACCCTACAAATAACGAAATTAAAAAATAGAAAATTTCAATTTCTCAAAATAATTGACCACTACCTACTTACTCATTTTATTTCTATAAACAAAAAATAAAACAAATTTTATAATTTAATCGATATTTGTTTGAAAAATAAAGGGACAAAGTATGAGCATGTGTAAATTCAAAATTTTATATGGAAGGTGCTATGTGCTATTTTTTCTAACAGCTCATTTTAATATTCTCTATATTTGTCTTTTAATTAAGAATTAATGCTTTCGTAGTCATAAGCAACGGGCTCGAAATGTGCAATAACATCAATCCGCCTGGCTCTAATTAATGTATGAAACGTACACATTGGCAGAGGTTATCCTCAATGCTCACCGCCATTCGTTCACCCCACGCTGCCATATGCACGGATGGAAGGAAACAGGAGTTTCACATTTCTCCTGTGCTAATGCGTTGGTTGGCTTGAGGCTTGACTACTGCCAGTGCTGCAAAGGGGTGATCGAATTCACAGCGAAAACTCTATACACGAACGACGATCAAAAGCTACAACTTAGTCTCTCTCTCTCTCTTTGCTCGCTCGGAAAAGTCATTACCGATTGTCATCGGGTTGCATTTTTGTTTTACTTATTTCGCAGGCTCAGGCGCCATAGAGCATAACAGAGTCGAAATAATTTCTTTTTTATATATTTTACACATCATAAATTTACAATATTATACCTTAAAACTATCTTAATTTGAAAAACCGAAGTACTTGACGTTGATCCGAGGTTGATTAAGCTTGATGGGGCAATCAAGGTGTATTGAGTCGGAACAAACAAGAAACTTCCATCACTATCTATGTGCGAGAAGATCCTTCCATTTCGAAGCGCACATCCCTACGATGTTTATCGCGTTTCGGCTGTTACTGCTGATTATGCTCTACGATGGAGAGCACATACAGCACAAGGGATGATGGCGCGCGATATTTTGTTTTAGTATAGGCAGCAAGGAAACTCTACTGCTCGCTATGCTGGTGGCTGACTTGTGCTGCTTCTGCTACTGGCTGCTGGTAGATATCCCACTCGCGGTAGATTCTGCTGTAGACGCTACTGCTGCTGGCTGATGCGGAGTGTTGAACAGAACACAGAGCAGAGAGACCGATTACGACGACGACGACGAACGGACGGAAGAAGGTCCCGAATGCGCATGCTTCGAATTTATTCATAGAAAGCCCCCCATGGCAGCAGAAGCAGAAGCACCAGCAGCAGAAGTAAAAGCAAAAGCAGCAGCAGTTGTTAGAGCAGCTTGTGGTGAACGACTGACAGAGATTTAACACCGATGTGTGCTCCACTTTCGGAACATATTTTTGTGGCAGGAAAATAATCTTGTATTCTGGGAAAATTCGAGATGAAAACTGAGGAAAATCTTCCACATCCCGGTTATGGAGTTGTGTGAGCGATTCTTGAAGGTGGTTTTGAACAGTATCGCCTGTTGGTTTGGGGCGAAATCGCGTTCATCATAGTCAACGACACTCTAGGCAAAGGTTGTTGTTTGGTGCAAAGATCATCATCCTTGCTGCTGCTGTTGCTGCTCCCGATATTACTTTGGTCCTTTGGTGGTGTTCTTTTGCTCGGTTGAAAAAATAAGAGAATGGATTGGTGGTAGTGTTACCAAAGCAGAGTGTAGTCTTTGGCGAAGAATCTCTACTAATCGCGTGTAGCATTCAGTGAAGGAAAACTGTTTTTCATAAGTTTTTCCGACTCGGTGGTGTTGAGAAGCAGAGAGACTCGACGGCTGTTTGCCCATCAATTGTGACCTTCGAAACGAGAATAACACACATAAATATTGAATCAAACGGACGAAATCAACGCAAAACGATGGTAGGTATCGATTTAGGAGGAAACAGCACTGCATTGACCTGTGCATGGAGGGGTTTCATTCCCTTTCGATTAGCCACCACCAAATCTTTTTCCCGATGCAATGTGGATAGGGAGTAGATTGCCGAGCTTCGTTCAACATGGCAAAAAAGAGTTATTAATACATCCCCACAGGGGCACAGAACTATTCGCGCAAATCGTATTATATTCTGCAGGCACGAAGTAATAAAAAACAGAGCGCACCGCTTGGTGGAAATGCGTTTTCACTTGTGTAGGCCGTGTCATTGCATTCATTATTTGCAGTACAGCGTGCTGTGGAAAAATTCGAGATATACTCAATGATCGTACCTTGTTGGGATCCAAAAATCTTTTGAATGGAATATTTTCTGACGTGAGAAGTATTTTCGGCGGTAGGTCATATGACATAAGGTCATTTGTCATAAAATCGACTGACTTAAGATCAATTGGTATTAAGTTATTCGTCATAATGGTCGTTTGGCACAATGAGTCTGAAATCATGCAACATGATTTCTTGATTTTATTTTGGAACCTCTGCAGAGCTTTCTTTTGGTATTGCAATACCTAGTCCATCTTGGTATAGCATACAACTTGGTTTGCCTTAATATTTGTTTGAATATAAAAAAACATGTTCTTAAAATAATGTTTTGATTTTCTGTTAATGAGTGAATAAAGACATTTTATATATTTGTTACATTTGGCTTTGATGTCCTCAATGTGATATTTGAATGTTACATAGCCCTAGATACTAACCTTCATCTGACCAATTTATTAGAAACCCTCTCATCATGACAACGTGTCCACTTGAAGGTTTTAAATAAAGAGCTTTTGGTTTATGTGGGAATATTATTAGTTGAGTTTTGGAAGCATTAGGAGAAATCTTCCATTTTTTGCAAGTATGAAGAAAAAATATCTAAACTTTTATAAAATCTACTACAGATGACACGCAGGCTTTGTCCTACGGTGGAGAGGCTTGTGTCATCCACAAACAAAGATATTTGACATCCCTGAGGTGAGTCAGATGTAACAATATAGTATAATATTAGTCCCAAAATGCTGCCTTGAGGAACACCAGGTCTTGCAGGAAGTTTATCAGACCTGAAGTTCTGATAATTAACCTGAAGTGTACGATTTGACAGATCACTTTGGATTATTCAATCAATGTATGTTGGAAAACTAAAGCTTTTTTTTTAATTTTACAATCAAGCCTTTATGCTAATATCAAATGCTTTTTCTATTTCAAGAAAAGCAAGGCCAGTAAGCCTTCAGATTTGTTGGAGCGAATCAAATTTGTTACTCGTAAAAGTTGATGAGTGGTCGAATGTTCATGGCGGAATCCAAACTTTTCATTGGCGAAAATTGAATTTTCCTTTTGCAATACTGATGGAGTAGAGTAAGTTGACTGGACAACAGCTGGAAGCTTCTTCAGAATTTTTGTCTTGTTTTTTAAATTGGTACAACTTTGACATTTTTCCATTTGTCAGGAAAATATACCAACTAAAAACATTCGTTAAATATATTAACCAAGAGTGAGAAGCTACTATCAGGATGTTTCTTGGCGAGGATGTTTAAAATTGCAAGGGGCTTTCATATTTTATATTTTTTTAATAACAGCTCCCAGGAATTTTTGAAAACGTTCTCTTGATTGAGAATGTTTTCGAAATTTTTAGTAACTCGTTTTTCAACTGGACTATTGAGTCCTAAATTATAATTGTGTGTGCTTTCAAACTGCATAGCAAGTTTTTGATCGTTTTCGCTATTAATTAGTAATAATATGTTTCCTTTTTCAATGCCGGAATTCGCTTCTGAGTTTTATTTAAAACTTTAGATAATTTCTTAAAAAGCTTTGAGCCAGCAGTTCAATTGAGAAATTTTAGTTTCAAATTTTTTGTTTCTCAATTTAATGTCGTTTTGCAGATCCTGCCATATAACTTTCATAGCAGGGTCGTGAGTACGTTGAAATTGCCTTCTCCTCACGTTTTTTAAGACGGATCAAGAGTTCAAGATCATCGTCTATAATCACGGATTCAAATTTTACTTCACATTTTGGTATTGCAATACCCCTTACCTTAACAATGGAATTTGTTAAAGTTTCGAGAGCATTGTCAATATCAAGTTTCGTGTGCCAAGAAATGTTAACATCAAAAGAACTATCGACATATGTTTCATATGTATTCAAGTCGGCTTGAAAATAATTGAATGTGTTGCTGATAGGATTAAGAATAGCTTCATGGGATTTTTGAAATGTAACATGATCAGAATCAAAAACAGTGTGTTTAACCATGTCGGTGATAAGGATCTAGAAATCCCAATTATGTTAAAACATTTATTGACGAGTTACAAAGCTCTTGTAACACAAAGCAAAACTTTAGGCTGAATTCACAAAAATAACTGTATAGGATGCCATCTGTAGTAATCTTTCGCTACCGCACAACAATTTGATAACAACGTGTTTCACTTTAGATGTAGAAACTTTTATAAATTTAACTCTAATTAGTATTTTAAATCGTGAAGTACCAGATCGTTTTCTCACCTCGTAGATTCAATAATATTATATATCAATGACGTAGCGTTCTCTAGTAATTCTATTGGCAGACCAAGAGCGTTTGGGGTCGGATCTGCAGGTTTCTGACAGTGTGAACTGATGAAAGCTCGTATTTCTTTGTAGGATTATGCTTGAAACATTGAAATTTACTACTTAAGAAAAGTCCTCAGTTCGATTGGTACCTCCGGTCCATCGAAAACATAAACACTTCTCAGGTCCTTGTACCCCTAGCTCGTTCGCCAGTCCTTGCTCCAGCAACGTAAGTTCAGAGCCATTGTCTATGAAAGCATAGCTTCTCAGCGTCTTCGATGGACCATGGAGGAGAACCGGGACGATTCTAAACAGGATTTCTGACTGCTCTTGATGGACATTGCACGTCGAACTCATATTGCTCATTCGATTATTTGAAGGATGTGTGGACACCATCGCTGGAGTAGGATCCGAGTCCGCCGTTTGCTTCCTTTCGCTATGCAGTAGAGGGTGATACAGGAACGAACAGCCATCTGTACCGCATTCCTCTCTCTGCTTACAAGGTCCGTTATGTTGCCTTAAGCACTTTCGATACGCTTTGAACCGCCCATCTAGAATCACAGCTCAGCTCTTTAAAACGTTCGCTCTGCGCAAGACTAGTGCAGCTTCCTTTGCAACCGACGCACTCTCGGACAGATTTCTGACTCGTGATTATTCTCTTCTCTGTGATTATTCAAATAGCCATCCTTTTTTCTACCTCTGGAACGATGTTCATTGCCGACTGAGATGGATACAGCGCTTGCGTCCTCCTCAACCATGAACTGAAATCCAAGGCCTTCCGTTTTAGGCACATTCGTAGCCTCAGCATGTTTTCTTCATTCGAAAATCCACATAACTGAGTGGACGAATTGAATATTGAGAAGAATAGCGGCCAGTCTTCTGGAGTTCCGCTATTTTCTGGTAGGTCCTTCGAAACGGCTTGCCTTGCAGCCAGTTGGCTCCTATTCAAGGAGCAGACGACTTCATCGTTCGCCACCGTGGGATCCACTGACCTTGTCTGTGGTCGCTGGAACGGAGTTGATCCTTCCCTTGGAGTAAAATTCATTGCATTCATGAAGGCTCCAGCTTCCCCCGGGGTTTTGGCTGAAAACGTACTTCTGGTCGACCGTTGCCTTCTTCACGCAGCATTGGCTGAAAGTTTTGAACCGTTGCTTCACGTAGAGGAGGTAGAAACGAAATTTTTGGATGACCAGCGGTTTGAATACGATGCACTCGCTGGTTATTTGAAACCGATTCTTCGTGCGACGGTTTTGAAAATGGAATCTCCAATTTGAAAGTTCTATTTGGTATTCTAGATTTTGTTTGTCTTGCAGAAGAGTAGGCTAGCATTCTGGGTTCCGCTTCTACCTCTTCGTGAGAAAAATAATTCAAATCTCCTCCATCTTCCAAGTTTCCGTCGACGAGACCAGAATCATCACCGTAGTTCTCCGTGTTGATCATCTACTGTTACACCTTCGACGCATTGTCGGCAAATGATCTGACGTCACTTGCCGCATTCTCTAGTTCTTCCAGCAAACTGTATTTCTGCTACATTTGATTCAATTGTTCAGTTAAAAAATCCAAATCAGTGGCAGGCATTTATGCTGTGCCACGATCGGTGATCACTCTCTGCGGAGTACCGAAGATTGCCGTCAGGTCAACTACAGTTTTCACTACCAGCTCAGATTAAGTTGAACGTACCGCTTTCAGGAACGTGAACTTGGTATAGCCGTCTACCAACACTAACACGTGCACGTTCGGTATTGGGCACAGCTTCCCTTCCGTCTGTCCACCCTTCGCCTTGTTGTAAGCACACTTTGGGCATGCTTTGATAAACGCCTTCACGTAGTGGCGCATTCGTTTGAACCAAAACATCTTCTTCATATTTTCAAGCACTTTTTCTTCAGCCATGTGCCCCATGTCGTCGTGATATTCCTTCAGTATGCGCCAACGCACTCGCTCGGGTACCACCCAATTCTGTTCATCGCCGATTTTTCGCATCAATCAATTTTGAACTAGCTCATAATCATGTCGCACCTGCCGATCGTAGTTGTCCTGAATCGGTTGTACTAGCGACTCCATTATCGCCAGTAGTTTTGGATCCTGTCGCTGCATTGTCACAAGGAAGCCATCTTCGTCAATTTCTAGTTGCATCACATGAAACATCACTGGCTCTTCTTCAACAGCTTCGCTGAAAGGGTTGCGACTTAACGAATCTACATGGCGCATTTTTGTTCCAGCACGGTGTTCATAAGAAAGGTCGTATTGTTGCAGTTTCAAGATCCATCGTGACACTCTGTGCCCAATTTCTTTTTTCGCAATCGTAAACTCCAGCTCGTAGCTGAAGTATTTTGCTTCTTGTTCACTGGTTTTTCGGCTAAAATAGCCCACTGGTCTCCATCCTTTCACCGTAAGGGACAGTAGAATACCGCCCAATCCGATGGCTGACGCATCAGGGTGCAGCTCCATTTCACTCGCTGGATCATACAAGGCCAATACGGGCTTTGATAGTAATGCCCGTTTCAAATCTTCGAAAGCCTTAACTTGTTCTTCTCGCCACTTGAATTCCTTCTTTTAGCAATTCCACCAATGCACTCGCTCGAAAGCTGTAACCCTTCACAAATCTCCGGAAATACCCGGTCAGTCCACTGTAATAAAGACCTCTCCGCCCACCAATTTACTCAGGCAATACTCGATAGTCGGCATGGGAAACCTATCTTTTACCGTCTTTTGATTTAGTGAACGGTAGTCAACTACCATCCTAAATTCACCCTCTTTCTTTGGCACTATCGAGGCCCGACTACTATAGGCCGATGATGTTAACTCTTTAATGCCAGCTTCTAATAGTTCTTTCACGATCTTGTTCAACTCCGCTTCTCTCGAGAATTCCATTCAATACGGCTTCTCATACACTGGCTTTTGGTCTTGCAGCACTATTTCTAGTTCTACACACTTAGCTTTTCCAAGCTCACGGTAGTTCTTCGAAAAGCAGTCACGATTGTCCGTCACGCATTCTAACAGCTCTTCTTTGCTCATATTCGATCCGTCCATATTCAAATCTTCAACCGATATGGGTTCGTACGCCTCGATCGAGCATACATCTCGCACTGATCTCTCGGACTGCAGATCTCCAGCATCCTGCTCGCAGCACTCGCCTTTCGCCAACCACACTGTTCCGTTTTTCTTAGTCAGCAGCACGGTGTCTCTTTTCAATACATCTTTACCCACTATCAGTGGCAGATCCTGGGCAAAATTCGGCACTACCACAAATTCCACATTTTCTTCTATGTCGTCCACTTTCAATACGGCAACAACCTTCTCCGTCACTCGGATTCGACGACCACCGAAACCTTTCAGTATTAGGTCAACTGGTTGTCAGTTTCCGAACTTTTGCGAAAAGGAGCTTTTCTTCGTAGTAACTCGGCTTCCACTATCGATCAACGCCATCATCTGCTTATCATCGATCGACACTATCTTCTCGAACTCGTCATCGACGGCAATCACTTTAGCTGCAAGAGACGGCTCACCATTCCGGCCAACGGTGAAATTTTTCCGATCGATGCCGATCTGATCCACAACGGAAACATTTTCGGGATTTCTGATTCTCAATACACTGATCGGCAATGTGTCCGGACTTAGAACAACGATAGCACGTTTTTTCACCTTTTGTTGCTCTCCCCCATTCACTAGTGCCAGACCGCATACCCCCCAGACCATCTAACCACTTCAATTGTTCAAGCAGCTCAGGGAGACTACGAGGCATCGAGATCGTCACTCCTTTTGACCGGTGCGCATCTTCCACTCCAGCAATAACGTATTTGATGATGGTTTTATCGTCAAATTTGCCTTTCCTGCCCAAAGCTAAACTCTTAAAAATAATGAAAATTACTCCGGCCGTAATTCACATCATGGCTGAATGACACATGATGTAAGAGATGAAATGACGTAAAAATGGGTTCTGAAAGATGTATTGAATGAAAAATGTAATTTTACATTATGAAGGTCATGGAAACGATGCCTCTATGATTGACATTTGCCGAATCAGACACCATCGTATTTAAAGTGAGACACAAATTCACGTCATTTGGTTCGCTTCTTTTATGTGCATCCAAAAGACGTAACATCGCATGATTTTTTCGAAGTGTGCACTTGATCGTAGAAGTAGCTTCGCATTAGCTGCTCATGAATGGAAACTGGATCATTGGCTTCCGGGAACGCTTCTAGAAGTTTCACTTTAAACAAAGCCTCGCCGCTCCTTGCAGGTGCATTCTCGCGCAGTAAAACCTGGTGAGATCAGGCCATCCATACGCATCAGCCGTTGCATCAACGTTCTCCAACCAGCTTTCAGCCGACTCACAAGTTGGTATGTCCGGTTTAAAATCGCTGACCAGCGTTTCTAGTTCAAAGCGGCCTGATCTACACACATCCGGGACCGTGCTCACTGTCTGCGACGCACTAGCTGCGGGCTCGATCTTTGGGCCCTCTGCAAGCTTCGCCTTTAGCTCCTCCAACCTAGCCACCAACTCCAGATTTTTCGCGCGCAACTCGTCCATTGTCCCTCAGACCCGGCTTTTCTTTGTCCAGCCACACAATAGCGGATTTCACAAAGCCACAATTTCCAATTGTCTTTTGTCATTTTGAGTTCAGAACATGTATTGGTTTATAGCAAACTACAACTTAAGCCTCCAGCACAATGTGAACGGCAACGCGGTACAACGGCAAAACGGCATGCCCATCTTGATCGATACTTTACTTATCAATCCAGTGTTGACTAAATCCTTTTCAACATTGACTTGACAAGTAGAGTGTAGCTCAAGATGGGCTTGCCGTTTTGCCGCTGTACCGCGCTGCCGCTCACATTGTGCTTGGGGCTTTAGGGACCAAATTCACTTTATATATGATATCTAGAAGCAAAACAGTTCGGTTTTGCGTCGTCCGATAGATTTTGCTCACGGTTTCGTCGCCGAAGAATTTTTTTCTGTTTTGGAGCGTCTTGCTGGGTAGGTATTTGTGAAGGCACAAGCAAGACGGTTTGTTTTCGGAACGCCAAGAAGTTTTGCTGTCAGTGTCAGTTTTGTGTTCAGTCGAGGATGGATTACCAACTGGTGAGTTCGTTTCATGCTTGTGATAACACATTTTTTTTCTTGAAAGCGTAACTTTTAAGTAATATTAAAACAAAATTTGTATGGTTCGTCAATATAAGTGTCGGCATTATGCTTTTTCTTATACAATTTCAATATACATATATTTTTCTCTTTTTGACATTATTAAAAATTATCTTTTGAATTGTTCGACATTGTGAATGTTGACGTATTTTTTAAAACTTCTACCATATCGAGACAAAATGCACAGTAATACTCATATGTAATTTTCAAACAAACTATGTATAGTTCATCACTACAAGTGTCGGCATTATTCCTGTTTCATATAATTTAAAATATATACATTTAATTTTCAGTTTTCGTCATTAATAAAAACATCTTTTGAATTCTTCGACATTATAGATGTTGACGTATTTTTTAAAGCTTCTACCAAAAACTTCTCGAGACAAAAATGCAAAACTAGCTTTAAATATAAGTCGTATATTTCCCCCTTGTCCATGGATCGCATCATCGACCAGAGGTGACTCCCAGATCTTTTCCTCTTTCACTAATAAACACCCTTCCCGTGGTAATTGTGGAGATGCAGAGGTATTCTTGGTCTCTAGAAGCAACAATCATTACACCCTAACATTCCTTCCCCATCCCAACTGACTGTAAGGACTTGGCCGGCGCCGTTATTGATCAATAATATTAGATCTGCTAAAATTGCACTTTGAGAGTAAGCGGAGACTCCCATTCTTTATTCATTTGGATCTATGTGTAATTCTTACCAGTTCCGATCAATCACGGAGTAGCAACCATTGACATGTACAGTCAGTCTATGCTATGCTATGCTAAATTCACTTTATATATGATATCTAGCTTACACAATTATTTAACGTTATCTTAAGAATTTATGGTCTTAAGGTTGAGAAACTTGAAGTCCAGTCGAGGCTAAACATGATACAAGTAATAAAAATGCTTTAATGATCTCTGAATGTACTAACTATTCAAAGACTGATTCATGCCGGCATTCAAGAAACATGCAAAAATCCTAGTTTGTATTGTACTTAAATAGCTTGGCGAGAAGAATTTAACGATGCGAGGATCAGTACTAATGCACGAATGTTTTCATCAGTACTAATATTTTATTTCTATCACACTGACATTGGCGTAGGAACAGGGGGGGCAGGGGGCCTGGCCCCCTCCATAATCATCCAGGCCCCCCCCAGAATTTTCGATGACAATAAAAAAAAACAAAACCGATTTAAGATGACGCAAATTCTTCTGGAATTATGTACATGGTTCTTGTTATTAACAAAAAAAATCGCTTCAGTAGTTACGTTATGTAATGTTGTACAACTATATTGAGAAAACCTCGTTTACGTTACACAGCATCAGCGCGGCTGTTCTGACTTCGGTGAATCGTGCGACAATCGAAAGCTTAACCGTCCGATTGATTTCTCATATGAGAATTCACTAAAAAAATATAATAATTGAAAAAACAGACACAAATTTTGTCACAAAATTACTAAAAATACTACTACGAAAATTAAGGTTTAACTTTCAAGGGATTTTCGGCATGGGAAACTTTTTATCAGATTAATGGTTGAAACAATGTAACAAAATCGGCCATAGTGTTATTCCAGCAATAAATTCTTTCTTTTTTTTCTATCTTTATTAACGAGATTTTTAGCCCTGGGCTAGTTCATCTCGGGACCAACGGCTTTACTTCCCTTCCGAAGGAAGTCATTTCTATAACTTTTACGTCAAAAGTGACTATGTCGGGGATGGGATTCGATCCCAGGTCCTCGGCGTGAGATGCGTGTGTTCTAACCACTACACCAGGTCCGTCCAGGTCTTTCTTTGATTTTGATTCAATGTTTTAAGTATTCGCATGAATAAATTTATTGCTTTAACTATATTATTTCAAGAAAACTTATTATTTCATAAATTATTTGATTAATTTCCAACAGATTTGTAGCTAATTATTTCAAATAACTTTTCGAAATTGTTCATAGAATATTATTATTATCAAATTCCTCAAGGAATACTGAATGTTTTGTAAATCTCATGGAAATTAATCAAATAATATTGTTCGAATTCTTCCTGGTGGACATCCATTCCTTCTATGTCTACTTTTTATTAGCAAGTTGATTCCGGAATACGTTCCCGGATTTGCCAAAAAAATGTTACTTCTTTCAAATCTAATGCTGGGATATTTCATTGAAAGTTCTACTAGAAATTATTCTGTAAATTTCTTTCAATATTTCACAAAAATTTTATTACAAATTCTTTTGCGTCGCTCATCAATGGTCCTTAAGAAATGTTTCCATAAGTTGCGTCAAATTCTTCTTTGCTTTTTTTCTAGAAATTTTGCTTCAAATCTCCGGTTGATTCATGAATTGGAAAGAAAATTGTATTTGAAACATCTCTTGTCTTCGAATCTTCAAAAGAAATTTGTTGAAATACACCTGGAAAACTTCAGCTTCCAAAGTTAGCACACCGAAAAAAGGAATTTGTAGAGAAACATGTAGTAAAATAACTGGGAAGGGGGAAAGGATATTTTAAGATATTCACAAAGAAATTTTTATTGATCTTTCCTAAAACACTTCCTTAGAAATAATTTTACCAATTATTATATGATTCCAAATTCCTATAATTTTGGCCGGAATTTCTAGAGGCTTTCTGGCAGAATCCCAGAAAACCAGAAGTCAAAGAAGGATAGATTTCAAGGATAATTTCTAAAGATGATTCTGATGGAATCTTAAAAAAGGTAAATTGTAGGAGTTTTGAAAAATTTCAATTCTTAAACGTATGGTTCCTGATTTCTGAAAGTTCATCAACAAATTTTCAAAGTAATGTACAATACATCTTTGGTAATGTTCTTAAAAAATACCAGCAATATTTCAGCGTTTAACTTCTACTGTACTACAAAATAATCGATAATAGACTATTCAAGTTAGTTTGTTTGATATTTCTAAAGGTAGGAAAAAATGGTTTTTACTACATCAATATGTTCACAATATATATGATTTTATTTTACTTTCAGTAGAACTGCGTTCTAACACCTATAATTTTTTTATTATAAAAGACGATTAAGAATTTTACGACAGGAATGTAGTAAATTTTTCCGAATTAAATGTCAGCTGTGATTATTAAAAAATTACCTACAAAGTTCTTTCAATCCTTTTTTGTATATGTTTCTCTAGAAATCTGATAAGGAGTGATTCGTAAAGGAATTTGTAAAGCAATTCCTAGAAGTATTGAGATATTCAGGGAGTACTTGTTGAACCAAAGTATGGAGAGTGGATAAATTTTTAAATGTTATTTATGAAAGAATCATGAGATAACCAATAAAAAAATGGAATGATTTCTAGAACCTGAAATAATACTTGATGGAATTTCTGGAGATTTTTATTGAGAAGTTCAAGAATTAATTGCAAAATCTTAGTAAATCGATGAAAAATTTCTTCAAAAAAGTTCTTTCGGGAATTTTGGGAGGATTTTTTTTTTTGGGAATTTTGTCAGTGCGGTTTGAAGAAAAAAAATCTCTGGAAAATACTTAGATGAATCTCTGGTATTTTGTTCACGAGAATCTTAGGGAAGCAATAATTTAATTCTCTCAGACATCCCTGAACAAATTACTCTGGAAATCTTTGAGTATTTTCGTGGAAGTGTTTTTGAAAGAACAGTTCAACGGTTTCCGCTAGGAACTTTATAAAAATGTTAGAATTTTTAGAAACATTTCTTAGTTAAGCAAAGCAAAGAAAATAAAACAAAAATTCCGAGGAAGTTTTGAGGGAATGGGGGATATTGCTCCTTGATTTTAGAGAAACATAAAAAATGCAGGTAGATCTGCGTTGATGATAGATTGGCTTTTCAGTCCTGACAAAATTAAAAAACTGTTATTTTATTTTGGCCAACGTTTCACTCCGTTTGGGACCTTCTTCAGAGACTCAATTTTAACTGTTCTTCCTTCCAGATAGATAGGCGGAGAACTTCTTTGAGAAATCATGAGAATAACAATTTCCCAATTGAATTCTTTCTAATTGATCATAACATTTTTGTGGAATATTACGAGGAACATTTAGAAGATTTTTTTGCGGGAAGTGTGGATAATTTTTGTTGTGATTATTTTCAAACAGCACTGTAGGGCTTCAAAAGCAAACTGTTCTGAGGAATTCGTGAAATGAATCCTTACTTGGTGATCTTGAAGACATTTTTGGTGTTTTTCTGATTAAAATCCTAAACAAATTATTAATGAGCCACTGGAAGACACTTTAAACTAACAGTTTATATATAATAAGTACGTAGAGGACCTTCCAAAAGAAATGATTTAAAGAATTTTTAATACATTTTCTGGCCGAAATCTTCAAGAGATTATTTAAGTAATTCAATACAGAATCTTCGAGAATTTTTCTGGTGAGATCAGAGAGCCTGGGTATGATTTTCTGTGGAAAGCCCAGGACGAACTTCGTGAAAACTGGTAAAAGAGTTCTTGATGAAAGCACTGAAAATTATGAAAATAATTCATAACGAAATTTCTTTAGGAATTCCAAGAGGAATCTTTTCAAAGAACATGATTGAATCTTTGAAAAAATCGTGGAAAAATCACAAAGGACATTCCTTGTGATTTTTTCGCTAGAATTCTTGAAGGATTACAAAAAGAATGAATTTGTATGTTTAAACTACAAATGAAACTGATGTGCCGCGATGATTGTTATTGATGACCAGTCTCATAAATCACAAATTATTAAAATCAATACAAATTTGTTAAAAATACGTAATTTGTGAAAATTGTGATTATTGCGATCGACATCTGTACATCTGTAAATTGGATATGAACCAGCCGCGGGCTGAAAATCTCCCTAATAGAGATAATAATAATAATACATCTGTAAAAACAGGTATATGCTAGGCCCCCCTAGGCCCCCTCCAGACAAAAATCCTAGCTACGCCAATGCACACTGAACACTAAAATTTGTACTTCTTCAGCATACATTAGCATAATAGCTACAATACTTCCCACTCCTAGACTAGTTTCTATTTGTTTTGTTCAATAAGATCCAGGTTCGACGGTTCGATAGAGTATTTTTGGGTTCACACTCTTCGCTACTCTACCTATTCACTCTGGTTTCTCTCAGAAAATAGGTCAATTATGATTGATAAGAGGCACGTCTTCGTTGAGTGAAGAGTCTAAATAGTGGTACTTTTGTAGTCCTAGGCCGGCCTAAAAATTTGTTTTAAAATCAAAAGCTTGTTCTTAAGATATAGTTAAGAATCAAAGTCAGCGTGAGAGATCAGATGACTACAAATCGGTTAAGATCAAATAATTCGTAGAAAGGATTCTAGAAGATGAGAAACTAACTGGACTATCAGGGCATTGAGTTCAAAAATATCGTGAAGATAGACCTTTCAGAATTTTTCCAGTTTTGATGTTTGGCATTGAAGTCTGGAGACAAAAATCAGACTTATTTCGGGTCAATTTCCGCAAGTCAGATAATTTTTTTTAAGTTAGTAGTTGAAGGCATTTATACACTCAATAATCAGAAAAAAATTCCGCTCTCCAACTATCCACGATTTTCACCTGTTTTCAATCATCCCACACCGTACAACCACTACATACAATCATGCAAACTTGGCCGCGCGCGGTGGCAGCATTCGGTTTGAATAACCTAATCTGTTTTCCTCCCGACAACACTTCCTCATTGGGTTGGAGATTCTGCCACCCTACAGAGTGAACACGCTCGACAAGAACGCAAAAAAAAAATAAGAGCGGAGAAAATTAACGCGCTTCACGTCAGCTTCAGCAAAGCTAGAGCAGAACGCCCGCCATCGATGCCAATCGATCTTCAACATCTCCGGTGCTGCTTCTGGCTGCTGTTTGCTCTACTGCTGGCTGGATGCTGTGTGTGGGGCGTGATGTAATACGTTTTAAGAACCTTTAACCCACTTTGTTTACGTGGTGTTTTCTATTTGTGCGACGCAAGAGCATGGTTAGTCACTCGAATGTGAACACGGGAGGGTGGTTAGCTTTTGTGAAAATTCGTGAATTTGTTATTGTTCGATTCACGATGCCTATACAGAGTAAAGTTATTGATGGGAGAGGTTCTAAACAACACATTGGATTGACAACTAACAAGTGAATCGACTTTGAATATATGCGATAAGAAATTCCGAATTGACTAGATTTTTAGATGATATTGAAAACGAATGTTATGGAATCAGATTTTTTTCTCTTAAATAAAGATGGTAATGTCCAAAGACACGTCAGAAACTTTCCAATTCAAAATATCAGTAACTTTTTTTTGTTATGGCTATACTTTCATCGTACTTTTGCCACACGATATACGAATGCGAAAATGGCAACTTTGGCAAAGAAAGCTCTCAGTTAATAACATAAGCACACTAAGCTGAGAAGCAGGCTCTGTCCCAGTGAGGACGTAATGCCAAAAATAACATTCTTAATGAATTGGAAAACCCTGAATTTTATGTTTTTTTTTTTTAATTTCATGGATTACTATAAAAAACAAGGTGTTGATTATTTATACTAATGAAATCCCCCATTTCTCAAATCCCTTCCCCAACAGGACACGCCAACGCAGTTCCCCACCGACAATCCTGAAATATGGACGCGCCGTCCATGGTCCAACGTGATGGCGACAAATTGATCGTGCGGCGAGTGGTCAGTGGCGACGAAGTGTTTCTCAACCAACTGAACGATTCGCCCTCGCCGGCATCGTCCAGCAAGGATCAGCACCAATCGTCCGCTTCGAACCAATCCCTGGCGGATAGTTTGAAGATTTACCCAGGAGAAGAAGATCTCAGCAAGTTCGGTTTGATATTGGAGGACAGTAGTGGCCCGAAGGGAACATCCAGTGAGGCCGGCGATTGCATCGAGCAGCAATTGCCCCAGTGTAAAATCAAGCGAAACTATTCGTGCAGCAATTGTACGTACTTTACCCAGAATCCGCGGAAGTATTTGACGCATTTGCGCGATGTGCACGGCGAGAAGATCATTATCAACGAGTGCAAGCGATGTCTGTACGCGTCGCGCCACTATCAGAAGCTGGTGCGCCACATGAAGATGGTGCATGGCTCGACGGACGGCATCAAGACACCGTTTAGTTCGCGACGAAGAGGAACGTTTCGTAAAGAGTACTTTAAGAAGAACAAGTTCAAAATGAATACCAATCTACCAGAAAGTGATTTTTACAATCAAAACAGAGCGAGTTATTTGGAACAACTGAACAAGATGCTGCGCGGTGCGGCTGGTGGGGGAGTGGGTGGAGAAAGTGCTGCGGAAAATCAAATTTATTTAGGTGAGTATAGAGCCGCATGTCGCACGGCGTTGTATACAATCTTTGACTGTGATTCGTTTAGGATGAAAATAATTGAGTTTTTAGAATCAATATCATTTAGAATTGATACCATTCAACTGCCCATGAAAGCATAACTGTCCCATACGGACTTTCGAACCAACACAAATTTTTCATCGTAACGTTCATGTTTCAATGTGTTCTTTGCTATGCATGTAAAAATTATCGCACTTTGTTTGGAAATGTTGTAAAAAATATGATGTTGGTACAATCGCATATTGAAAAATAAAGGCTTAAAAATCTCTAAAACAAAATCTGTGTGGTTATGCAAAACTAATATGACATGCAAAAATGTAGCACAAAATAATGAGAATTTGTATGAGCTTAGCTTAGCTTAGCTTAGACTGACTACACATATCAATGGTTGCTATTCCGTGATTGACCGAAGTCAGTGAAAATGCACAAAGAATCAACTAGAAGTTCGGCTGGGATTGGCCATAATCTTCTTCAGTGTGCATAATTCAGTGCCTCTATTTATACAGGGTCAATAACGGCGCCGGCCACGTCCTTGCAGTCAGGTGGGATTGGGGGAAGGAATGTTAGTGTGTAACCTTTGCTTTTTGGAGACCGTGTTTGCCTCTGCATCTCCACAAAGGTTACTGGGAGGGATGTTTGTTAATGGGAAGGATCGTTGGGTCATAGGATTCACTTTGATAAGCGATTAGACCATGATAAACAATGATTTGTGAGATATATACATGCTTATACGTAAATATAATTGTTCATATAATTTCTATGTAGAGGAAAATTATGCCGACACTTGAGGTGACGAACCATTCCAAGTTTGTTGAACAAATACCTAAATGTAACATTCCTACAGCTGTCAGGACGAAAGCATGTATTATTATATTTTACTCATTTGAAAAGAAACAAAAAACTCGATTGGTTGGGACATCATAAAACACTCTTATTATTATGCCGACACTTACAGTGACGAACCATCCAAAGTTTGTTGAATAAAGTGAACCTTTCGCAAGTCTACACTTGTAGTGTCGCACCATTCAAAGTTTTTTTTAATTACAAAAATAAAGGTATATAAGAGGTGTTCTGAAAAAAAAAAAAATGTTAAACATAAATAAATCATCAATCAGAGTTTGTGTCGACACTCACAGTGACGAACCATCCATAGTTTGTTGAAAAATCATATTTACATCCCACCATTGTAACGATTGAATGTGCAGTCATACATATTTTATAGATTAGAAATAGTAGCATGAAACGAGCTCACCAATTGATCCGTTATCCTTGACTGAGCAGCCACAATCCACTTTCGGCTTCACTCGTTTGCTCGGCTATAAAAAAGCACTCAGGAAAAAAAATAAGCGCGCGACCCAAAAAGAATAAAAAAAAAACTGTTCGGGCTTTCTTGACGCACTGCCAGGAGCAAGCGTCAAGGTCGAAGGATCAAACAGAACGAATCTATGACAAAAGATCGAAAGACAAAAGGCCGAAAGGACAGAAGGTCGAAAGACAAAAGGTCGAAAGGACAAAAGGTCGAAGAACAAAAAAGAAGGGACAAAAGGTCGAAAATCTTTTTTCAAAGAAGGAAAAATTTCTCACCAAGCAAATCATTTTCGACCTTTTGTCCTTTCGACTTTTTGTCTTTCGACCTTTTGTCCTTTCGACGTTTTGTCTTTCGACCTTTTGTCCATAAACCAACAGAACTAACCGATCGCGGCACTTTTTCAGTTACTCCAACCGAACTCACCGATCACTTTTTCACTTACGAGACCGACGCGCGACATGTTTGATCCTGCCCTCGTCGCTTGCCCCGGGAAAAGCAAGGTCGAAGGTCGAAAGATCAAACAGAACTCCACAAAATAATGAGAATTTGTATGAGAGGACAAACTTCAAACTTGGAGCGTTATGATCTCGATGTCTACTTTTTTGGCATGGGACAGTTATGTCTTTCTGGACAGTTGAGCTTGTGTTTGGTTTATTAGATATTTTATAATGACAAAATCTTGACGAACAATTTTTTGACAATTGTTGAAGATTTTCTTTTGAAATCGTAGGTGAATTCCCGCTTCCAAGATTAATTTATTAGGGCATATCCCATGGGGAGCCGCGATCCGATTTAGATAGTTTTCATAAGTTGTTATCTACTATTTTAAATAAAAGATTGTGGTCTAAATCCAAAGTATGGAACAAATTCAATGAATTTTAAATTGTATACGACTTTTTAAGTGGACCATGGACATGATTTTTTCAAGAAAATATATATTGGCGGTCCTAAGTTTTCCAGCTATTTATAAATTTAAAGACAGCTCAAAGTTGTTCATAAATACATAAGGTACATCTGAGTCGAATAATATTTTTGAATAAATGCATACAAAATTGATTGTTTCACTAAAAACTTGTTCAATTTCAGAAGTCGCACAAATTTGCAGAACACACCAACTTTCCACAACTTTCCGTTTTCGAATTAAAATAAAAAGTCTCTCGGTTACTTACTTTTGTCTTTGAACAAGCCTCTGAAACTCTATGTAAAATGATTGCAATGTAATAATTCCCTTACAGGCAAAACTTCAAGTTATTTGTAGTTCGTCATCCAAATTTCAGCCAATTCGGACTACAAGAAGCTGAGATACAGCACCCCAAACTTGGGCATTTTGTATGGAAAAACAGCATTTGGTTACTAACTTATGTCACTGACTGTATGTTAGATATTTTTATATAAAAATTAAATTTTAAAAAATCTAGTATTGTGATAAAAATTGTCGAGCTGTAGATTATATTTTAAAGGTAACTTGTTTAGCTCTAATTTACCTTTCAAATCGGATTTTAAATACTCTTAGTTCAACAAATATTTCTGAGACAATTTAGGTGCAAACCTTCGACCTACTATGATAAAGTTGTAAAGCAACCCATCAATTGTTAATACACTGTTCCCTTAAAAAATTCAATATCAGATACCATATAGAATCGCATAAGGTTTTTGTTCAATTTCCGTTTAGATACATGACGCATTCCAAGCACGATATCCATTGCATTAAAAGTTAAATCACCATACTATTCATGGCCAGATTTGTAAGGCTGATACCTGTGAAGACCTTTGGCAGATGTCCCTGATAAAATCATTACAGAATTGTGAGACCATTGGATGTGTTTCAATTATTACTTTACTTTTGCTGGCTCTACGTCCTTCAAGACATAACCTGCGCCACAATGTTACGCCAACTAACTCGGTCCATGGCTGCTAACCTCCAATTCCTCGATCGCCCCACACTTCCGAAATCCTGCTCCACTTGGTCAAACCACCTAGCTCGTTGCGCTCCTCTTCGTCTTGTACCGGCCGGATTTGAGTTGAACACCATTTTTGCGGGATTGTTGTCCGGCATTCTCACAACGTGTCCCGCCCATCGTATCCTTCCAGCTTTGGCGACTTTCGTGATACTGGGTTCACCGTAGAGTTGCGCAAGCTTTTGGTTCATTCTTCTCCTCCATACGCCGTTCGCACATACTCCGCCGAAGATCGTCCTAAGCACACGTCGTTCAAAAACTCCTAGCGCTTGCCGGTCCTCTTCGAGCATTGTCCACGTCTCATGCCCGTAGAGGACTACCGGTCTTATTAGCGTCTTGTACATGGTACACTTAGTACGGAAGTGAAGTTTACCAGACCGCAAGGTCTTGTGGAGTCCATAGTAAGCACGACTTCCGGCAATGATAAGTCTTCGAATTTCTCTGCTGCAGTTGTTATCCGACGTTATCAATGATCCGAGGTAGACAAATTCGTCCACCACCTCGAACTCATCCCCGTCGATCGTCACGCGTCTGCCTATGCGAGCTCTATCGCGCTCGGTTCCTCCAGCCAGCAGATATTTCGTCTTCGACGTATTTACCTTCAATCCAACCCGATCTGCTTCACGTTTCAGCTTGGTATACTGTTCAGCAACCACCTGGAACGTTCTTCCGACAATGTCCACGTCGTCAGCGAAACAAATGAACTGGCTGCATTTATTGAAGAACGTGCCCCGCATGTTGAAGCCCGCCCGTTTCATAACACCTTCTAGCGCAATATTGAACAGGAGGCAGGAAATACCATCGCCTTGTCGTAGTCCTTTGCGTGTTTCAAACGGGTCCGATAATGCACCCGATATCTTCACACAGCACTGTACACTATCCATCGTTGCTTTGATCAGTCTAGTCAGTTTCCCGGGAAAACCATTCTCGTCCATAATCTTCCATAGCTCTTCGCGGTCGATGGTATCATAGGCCGCTTTGAAATCGATGAATAGGTGGTGCGTGGGGACTTGATATTCGCGACACTTTTGGAGGATCTGCCGCAACATAAAGATTTGGTCTGTCGTCGATCGCCCGTCCAGAAAACCGGCTTGATAACTTCCAACAAATCTGCTTGCCAGTGGCGATAGACGGCGGAAGATGATCTGGGAAAGCACTTTATAGGCTGCATTAAGAATGGTGATCGCTCGATAGTTCTCACATTCTAACTTGTAACCCTTTTTGTATATTGGGTATATTATTCCCTTCTTCCACTCCTCCGGTAGCTGTTCTGTATCCCAGATCCTGGCTATCAATCGGTGCAGACAAGTGGCCAACCTGTCCGGGCCCATTTTAATAAGTTCCGCGCCAATACCATCCTTTACAGCTGCTTTGTTGTTCTTGAGCTGTGTTTCAATTATATGCTTGTCAAATTTCTCAAAACTGCATAGGTAGATTTTTTAAAAAGGTCTTCAGAGAATGACGAGTAAACTTCCATGAGAAATGCAACTGGCTGGCTTAGCCGGTTTCTAAAAAGTTTTTGTAATTATGAATTTTAAGAAAAAACTGACAAAAATATATCAATTGACGCTTCCGTTCAGTAATCCAATCCACATGTTTATTGAATTAATTAACTCATTACGCGAGGGAAAGATGGACAAATTATGGGTGAAATTATGAAAAAAATCCACGTGCTCGGCTGGGATTTGAACCCAGGACTCTTGTATGCTAGACGAGCGCAACACCAACTAAGCTACCGAGCCACTTGGTGACCCAATAACTGAGTTGGTTACAAGTTTAGAAGTCAAATCCCCACAGAACACGCAGACCCCTTTCATTACCCATATCCATCCATCTCATGTTACTACACACGCGGGTAGAGCGAGTGCGATTTGTTTAGTGTTGAAACTGTTTGCCTATCGTACCTGCATCGCTTCCAAATATATCATTAATCTCTCTCAACAGTCCAAATTATGATAACAAAAACTCAATCATCTCTTCTGAAATTCATTAAATATCTTAAGAATTAATCAAATATTTCGATCAGAACCATCACTGATATAAAAACAAAGATTTGAAAAATAAAGCTCCAATGGACTGATTCATAAGTTTCTTCTTTGAGCAAAATCCCTTTGAAAAAATTCCACAAATCTACTTTAATTTAATAATGCTTAAATTACACCGAAAACGAAACATCTGGTAGAATTGTTGAGAACTCCCATGGAAAGCAATCCTGCAGAGACAGATTTAGGAATTCTTTGATGTAATCACCTTGAGTAATTTCAGGAATATACGCCTGAAAAACATTCACGAGATTCCTCTCAGATCTTTGAACAATTGATCCTTTGAGCAATCATCAATCAATCTTCATAATATCACTGAATTATAGTAGGATTCTTACAAAATCATAGATGTTAATTTTCCACACTTCATTATAAATTTTATGGAAACCTTGAACAGTATTTTTTTTTCTTTCTTTATTAACGAGATTTTTAGCCCTGGGCTAGTTCATCTCGGGACCAACGGCTTTACTTCCCTTCCGAAGAAGGTCGTCGCTGGAATTTTTAGTGACTATCTTGGGGATGGGATTCGATCCCAGGTCCTCGGCGTAAGAGGCGTGTGTTCTAACCACTACACCAGGTCCGTCCCCATTGAACAGTATTCTCACGAGAGTTAAAAATGATTTTACAGAATATTCAGCAATATCCTCGACATAACAAACTTTGAATCTGGAATAATGTTCTCGCAAAATCATCCACATGGCGTTATCATTTTCCTAGGTAGGATTCGGATAGGATTCTGAACATGATTGAAATACAACCGTTGACAGAAATTTCACAGATTCGTGGAAAGGATTACAAAATGAACCGTGGGTAAGATTCTGACCGAATTTTTTTCACAGTTTTCATAGAAACCTGGGCATAATTCTCTTTTGAATCAAGGCAAGGCTTTAGCAAAATCTTGATTAGCATTCTCTCAAAATCCAAAATATGGTGCTATTGCAGAATAGTGCTACTTTTCCCCGAATGTCGTTTCCCCGAATGTCGTTTCCCCGAATGTCTTTACCCCGAACGCCAGTTCCCCGAATGACCCTTTTCCCGAATGCCATTTCCCTGAATGACTCATTTCCCCGAAAGGTGTTGCAGTTCAAAAAAGTTGAAGAATATTCCTCAGTGACAGGGTCATGAACTAGAAAGAACGATAAGCAATCAAAAGAACGAGTCATTCTCGCCTAAATACATATTGCCAAAAATGTTGAGAACGGTGTACCTCGAAAAAAATGCCGATCAAATAAAGAAGGGTGCATATCAGATGACCGGTTCATTCGCCTCCCTGAAATGGATGAAGTTATGACAATTATCAGTGCCAAGCACTTTTCGGGGAAATGAGTTATTCGGGAAAACGAGGTACTCGGGGAACTGGCATTCGGGGAACTGGCGTTCGGGGAAACGACATTCGGAGAACCGACATTCGGGAAAAAGTAGCACAACCCTTGGTAGGACTCTTAGCACAAGTGAGATTCCGACCGAATCCTACGTGAATTTCTGACATAATTCAGAGTTTTTTTCACAATTTATTTTTTACTGCCATAACTTTTTGAGAAAAATATAAAGATGGTCAAAACATGGTCATATTGAATCTATGACATAAGGTCGAAAGAAAAAAGGTCAAAAGGACAGAAGGTCGAAAGACCTTTTGTCTTTCGACCTTTTGTTCTTTCGACGTTTTTTTCGACCTTTTGTCCATAAACCGTTCATATTAGCGTTACGGCGCAAAAATCTGTAATGGGACTGATATGCGGTTAATACTTTTCAAGATGGAACAATCCGACTTGGTGTTTTTTCCTATTTTTCCGAACAAAATGTGTTGTCTAGACTAGTGATCAATAAAAAAAAATACCGAATTCCCTGATCTGGATAACATCTCATATGTATTTATGGAGCGAATTCTATTGATATTACTTGAGAAATGCTTAAAAATGAGTGATTCGTGTAGTGAACAATAAAAATCTCCGAAGAATTCATTAACGTAACTCTAAAGCTGTTTTTCAAGCAATGCTGGTGAATTTCCTGATGGATTCCGAAGTAAACATTTTTGTGATTCCTGAATTAATTGAAAGAGTATATGAAGCATTTTTTAGAATGTGGAGGAATATTAGAATGTTTTGGAATATTTTCATGTTTTGGAAAAGCACACAAATCAAATGAGAAGCCCTTAAGTTAATCTTTGAAGATTTTCAAATTGAAACCTGGAGAAATGTTTTCTAAACTTTGAGAAAATCTTGTATGTAGCTCTGAGGTGTTCGGAAGGATCTGAGGACGAAATCCTAGAAGAAATTATGATGGAATTTCCAGAGAAAATTAAAACCAGAAAACTTACGAAAATTTTACGATAATAATTTTGTAAGATTGTTTTAATTTTATGAAATATTTTTTGAGAGAACGATAAAAGAGCTTCTGAAACAATTTAATTTTGATTTTTTGGAGGAATGCGTTGAAGAAATTTCTCCTTAGTTCAATTAGCTGAAGAACTATAAAAACATATTAAAACAGATTTTCGAAGTAACACTCGAAGAAGTCTTTGAACTTCCGGATTCTAGAACGATTCCTTTAAAATTATACTCTTGAGATACGTCGAGACGAAGGGCTGCAGAAATCCTTGGATAACTGTTTTATTTTTTTTCAAGAATCCGTGAATAGTTACTTAGAGATTTTCAGAATACAACGCTCGATAAATCTGTGAAGAAATTTGTAGAAAGAACTCGAATAAGTAATATAGATAATTTTTAAGATCATTTTGCAAGTATCACTGATAAGTGAATATACTTTTGGAATTAAGAAAAAAAATCGAAAAATTAATATGAAGATGCATTGAAGCCAAACCTCGATTTTTTTATAGCGCAAATCTAAAGAATCACACAATCATTTGGGCTGAAAATTTGATCGATTGGTTATCCACTGGTGATGAAGCATTCCTGTGTAATTTTTCGAGGCAATTGCTTTAACAATTTCTGAAAAATACTGCAGATTTCTCAAAAATACTTTCTAGAAATATCCGTTTTAAAAAATCAAGGACAAATAATTAGGAAAAAATCTTGGACGATCCCAAGGGATAGTCCTGTTCATTTCATTGGAGTAATTTGGGTCAAAATGATTGACCTTACATAATAAAAAAAACAATCCAGGATACAATCACTACCAACTGGCTCAAACTACGGAATTAGTGAAAACCATGATTATTGCGACCGACATTACCTCCCTGAAACATGATTGTCTGGGCCACAATCGAGTTGAAATTTTTGTCATGGGACTCGAAAGACACCTAATGCATGGATTGGAGTGTAAATTTATGTTTTTCATAAATTGTTTCTTGGCGGAAATGCTTCGGATTCTTAACGATATCTTGGTATGATTCTTGGTAAAATCTTTGGCAGAAGCGTTTTTTGTTTCTCCAACAAATTTATCATTATGCAATTTCCTAATAATAAAATGCTGGGGAAAATCTTCGAATATTTTTCAAAAAATATAATAGGAGGCTTACTAGCAATCCAGTTGATTTGAAGTTTTTGTTGGTCATGGTTAATGATTTACTCTGTTGGAATGTTGTTTCAAAAATTGAAAATCCTATCACAAAACACATGATTGATAGTAAAACTCCATGAGTAATGATTTCCGCCAAAAAAGAGCTTATGCTGCTCTTTTACGGCTATCAGATCGAAGCCGAAGAGCCTACCTGCCGTGTAATCTCATTACCACAACCTGACTTTTATCAGCAGCGCAAAACTGACCAGTCATTGTCGATGGTGTTTAAAAACATGTGAACATTCCAAGACAGCGACAAACGCCCCATGTGTAATATTTAATCAGTCAACAGCCGTTCAAGAGTTGCACCATTTTCTAACACACGAAAAAAAAATCTGTTCCTTCTTCTTGTAGCGAACTATAAGCACGGTCTAACACTGGCCGACCCGTCTCAACAGTTATCGCAGCTGAAGGGCTCATCAAACATAAATATCTTTGCTGATAACGGTGGAACTTCGTCGCTCGGCTGCGCTAGTACTAGTGGTGATTCAAGCAGTCAGGTAAACAACGTGAGTCTTTATCGCACCACATACCTACTCTTTTTTCTGAGTTGCCGTATTCATTGAGTACTGTGCTTTTGTTTCAGCAGGATCTACTGGCCATGCTGCAGCACAATTTGGTGGATAAGAATAAGCAGCTTACGATCACCCCGACTTCGATGGCTAGCGGAAGTGGTGGAAGCGGAGCGGAAATGGTTACGAAACAGAAGAAGAAGGTTCGTCCCATCCCCGATCTGATTCCGCTGCACAGTATTGGACAACTGCATTTGCGTGGAGAAGTCGGAAAGACATACCACCTAAACCCAGAGGTTACCATCAAAAGCCGAGCAGCAGATAGTGATAACAATAATTCCATAGATGCTGCTGGCACGTCTGGGAAAACGTTCGTCATCGATGATGAAAGTCCAATCAATCTGACGGCAGATCAGAACGGCGATAAGAGTTTGCAGCATCAGTGCATTTTCTGCCACATTATGGTGAGAACGACGGATGATTTGGCGCTGCATTTGCGTACGTTTCACAGCGAGGAACTTTTCACTCTGCTCTTGCAAAAGAAACCCGAAGATAGCGGCCAGGCTGATCTGCAGTCGTATACAGCCGAGAGCTTAACGATAGACATCTGGAAGAGGCTACTGGAGAACAATAAAGCTATATTGGAAGAACAAGAGTCCCGTGAAAACGATAGCGAAATGCAATCGGGGCAGTATTCCAACGATGAAGATGATGCTGAAACAGTTGAATCAGCAATTAGTAAAAATGAAACATATCTCGGAGTGGAAACTGCCCCTGGATATGGTGAGGTTACGAGTAAGTACAACTTAGATGACGGCACGACGCAGACTTCTGTAATGAAGAAGGTATTCAAGTGCCCCCATTGTTCGTTCTGGGCTTCGACGGCTTCACGGTTTCACGTGCACATCGTAGGTCACCTGAACAAAAAGCCTTTCGAGTGTTCGCTTTGTTCTTACCGGTCCAACTGGCGATGGGACATTACCAAACATATTCGTTTGAAGACTATTCGAGATCCCAGTCATAAAAACGCCGGTGTTCTGATGAACGACGAAACCGGTCGACGGAACTATACCAAGTATAACCGATACATTACGCTGATGAAGGTCACCGATAACAGCTTCAAGGACAGCTCTTCCAGTTCGAAGTCCATGATCGAAACGAGCCAAGCTGACTATCTGGCCATGTGCAAAGCAGCCGGCGATTCTCCCGCCAGTTTGAACAGCCTGGCCAAGATGTACTCCAGTGATGAATTGGCGCAAGCGTTTAACTTAGCTTCCATGAACCAGATGGCCCGATTCGAGCCGGAGATGCTGCAAACCCTGGTGGGAATGCCAAAACCCTTGCCAACAGAAGACGCTAAATCGTCGCCGCAGAAGGCGTACAAGTGTAAGAAGTGCAATTTCAAGTGAGTATTATTGATTAATTAGGTGGTCCATAATGATCTAACTACAAAAATATTGAGTTACATCCCCCAAATGTGAATGTTTGAGCGGAGTTCGTCAACTCTGAGTTGGGGGGCTAAACCAGCTTGAAGTTAGTATGGGCCATTCTACTGAAAATATAGAAGTACGTTTCAATGGTTCAATTATCATTTTCTCCTACAGGAACCCCTTCCGTGAACTAGTGCTGTTGCACATCAGGTCAACGCACATGGCCGTGGACAAGTCGGCAAACTCCAGCGAGGCCGAGTTGGACCTGATGCCCTGCGAGGTGGACCCGGACGTTGAACCGATCGAAACCGCTACCTCAGCAACAAACAGTACGCTTAATCCCCAATCTCCGCTAAGAACATCATTATCACCACTGTCGGGTGTTAGTCCCAGAAGCGAAAGCGGCGGTAACATCGGTGGTTTGACCGGTGCCTCCACCAGTGCTAGTACCACTCCTAGTGTGACTTCCGGTTCGGCTAGTGGTTACAATAGTAACAATTATACTACTAACGCTACATTAATTGGTGTCGGATTAAACTTTACCCAGGCTGTAGCTAATGACAATCGGTTGGGAACTACCTATACTCTCAGTAATACTATACCAAGTGTCGTGTTTGGTGGTGAGGTGAATAGGACGATAAACACTGCTAGTACAACTACCCAATCTACTACTATAAGCGCTAGTTCTGCATCGGCTAGTACTACCAATACCAATACCACTACTACTCCTCCCTCTACTAGTACTACCACTACCACTACCCCAGCGGGTGGCAAGGGGCAAGGGGCGTCCAACTCGTGGCGTCCGAGTGCCCCCTATCGGTGCGGTCATTGTCATCAGGTGTCGAATTGGAAGCATGTCATTCAGGTATTTGCAAGATCAAAATTCTTCTACACCATTTGTGTTTTGTTTCTTGTGCGCGTGAGACTTATGATTTCCTTCTAATTTTTGTTTTCGTCGTTTTGTCTATCATTCGGTTAAGTATGTTTACCATAATTTGCTAGTATATATTAAAGACGCAGCTTTTTTTTTTAAATGATCTCTAGTGTACGGTATGTGCATCGATTTATCATAGAAAGTGAACACCTATATCAGATCACGGCAAAATGATTTTCAGTAGCATAGCATAGATATCCTTACGTGTCATTGTTCCTACTTCTTGATTGATCGAAATTGGACTGGGATTCAATTAAAAGGGCTAGTTTGTATTTACCAAACTGTGTTTCAACAGAAACGAAGTTTGATTTTTTTTTTTGTTCCAAATGACGACATTTCACACGCATATGAATGATGATAGCAACTCCTCAACATGCCCCATTTTTAGTTTGGACTTACAAGGGAAGGTCATGACGATGGTCGTGCACGATGGCGTTACACGGGGTATTCAACCGGACTATTTTTGTTAGATTCTACATGTCGAAATATGAAAAATCCCAAAGCCTTTCGGGTGATGGACCAGTAGTGTAGCCAGGAGGGGTTCTGAAAGGGGTAATTTTGTACGAATATAATATTATTGAGTTAATTTAAAGTTTGACAAAAAGATTTTTTCATTATTTGTTGTGATGGTAGAGAACAGAATTTACATTAATGTATGTTCATAATGTATTTTTTCATGCTATAGGCGTAACTAGTATAGGTTTTTCTTGACATATTATTCAAATAAAACCAAATTTCATTCGTTGTTGATGTTCCGTGCATTCCATGAGCAAGCATTTCAAATTGAAATATATCAATCATTTATTTGGATCAACTACCAAATTATAATCCAATAAAAAATTTGTCAGACAATTTGAATAATAGGAATTGTTGGAGATCCTGCCTATTAATTAACGGTTACACCTGACTTTCTTACTTATCTGCATAGTTCAAGATGCCACAATTCATTTGCGTAAAGGTATTTTAAAAGTTGTGCGTATGTTGCCCCCGCAATTTTCACATCACAATTAAATAAATGTAAGGTACATAATGCATTGAAGGCGTTAGACGTGTAGTACAAGATTATCATGTCGTAAGTTAGCTGGAATCTAACCCACACTCCTTGACTCGATGCGGCTAAGTGTTTGGTAACACAAGCCCACAAACTTAGATTAGGGGATTTTTTTTTATTATCGTACAAATTGGGCCGAAGGGTCTCAGATTTTCATGAAACTTTTTCCACAGGCAGGGCTCATGGATATATGAATAAAAAAAATTGAGAAAAATTCAGGGTCGCCTATTTTTCCGGAAAACTCAGGTGGAAATTTTTTGTTTTCCCTTGACACTACTTACTTTGAAAAATCATAACTCAAGAACGAAGCATCGTAGAAACAAAGTTTTTAAATGAAAATTTAAGCAAATTTTCTCAAAAATCCAAAAAAAATATGAACTGGAAAAAGTTTTCCACAAAATTTTCCACCGTTGGGAAAATTCGTAAAGAAAAGCCGGAAAAACTATGCCCGAACTCGTGGAAAATTTTCAAAAAAATATTTTCGAGAAGGTAATTTTATAAGCTTTAATCACTGAAATTTTTGGAATGCACTTTTTTTTCGTTTTTGAGTTATGGCCAATTTTGTGAAAAATGTCCAGATGTGCCATATAAGACTTTTCTTTGAAAAATCATAACTAAAGAACGAAACATTGTAGAAACAAAGTTTTTATATGAAAATTTAAGCAAATTTTCTCAGAAATCCAAAAAAAATATGAACTGGAAAAAGTTTTCCACAAAATTTTCCACCATTAGGGAAATTCATAAAGAAAAGCTGGAAAATCTATGCCCGACACGGTGTCTTTGGTAGAACAACATTAATATAAAAAAATCAGTATCGCCAAAACATCCACCAAATGAAAGCTAAGGCTTTCCCCTTTCATTTGAGACCTGTTTGGAAATGTTCTATCGGGGGGTCCTGAACATTTTTTTTCAAAACAGTACAATGCCGTTGTTTCAGTACTAATTTCTTAATTATGGCTCACACAGTAATTTTCTTTCATGTTTATCTAGGTAGCCATGAGAAATTTTACTACAAATAGTTAACCAATTAATATAAAGGATTTATTATACCATTCTATTTAAACCAATAACATACACGACATATCGATAAAGTAAATACGGATAATACGGCTTACTAAGGCTCACTATTGCACATTACTACTGCTCAAAGAAGCTGTCGATCATATGCTTCGGAGTTCTCCGGAACCTTAACATGATTCCAAGCAACTTGAAAATCGAAATGCACGATTTCACTGGCTTGTTTCCCGTATTTGCTCAAACCACTTCCTGTGATTTATCAAAACTCTGGGATATGATAGCGGAAATATGGAACTCCGAGCTATAGGGTAAGCAATCCACGTTTTTGAAAAGTTCTCAACCTTTTCTGCAAAATCATCATCCAGACTTGTTTGAAAACAACTTTTATGTACCTGATCAGAATGATCAAGCGCCTGAAATACATTTTTTCATTGAAAAGAGATAATTTACAGAACAGTACGATAAATTACAATTTACTAGCAAACTTAGATCCCATTAAACTTCCAAAACATGCCGATTTTTCAAAAGCTTCTGACAGTTTTATCTGGTGAACCCACATTTGTTGTGGCGTTGGCAACTGATGATCCTCATCTGTGATAAAAGAATTAATTTTTAGGTCATCTTTATGAATCACACAATCAAATTGCTGATGCTTACCCATTCCTCGATATTATTTGGATCAATGCATTATTACATTTTGTCAATTGGACTTACAACACCTAGTGTTATATGCAAGGAAGGTGGTGGGCAATTTGTTCGTCGGGTGATCCATCGAGCAGTGGATAGTAAATACAATTGAAGAACTGCTCCGGCAGTTTATGGTCCGAGCCGAGACTTTTCCATTTCGCGGACGCGTATGTGACAAAGTATTCGTGGATGACCAGCTACATTGGATAATGCTTTTTTGTGCGGTACAGTATAGGCAAGGAAATGTTAAACTATATCCCATTATTACGCAAAACAGATTGACGATTTACAAATCTCCAGCAATGAAGCACCTTAAATTATTCAAAAGCAACAGTGTCTTTCAGATTTTCTCAATATTGTCATATTTTTCTGGAACGCCAGAAGCAACAGCAAGCAGCAACAGTATTTTGAAGCCAGTATCCTTACATCGACCCGATGACGTCAGAATTATGCTCGATAATCGACAGGGTAAAGGATTAAAAGACCCTTCTCCATCGCTTGTAAATCGAACTGTCCAGGCCAACCCCCGTTTTTGGACGTCACATAATCAACTAACCCCTGAACGTTATTACAGTATAATACAGATTTTAATTCAGTTTCTGCATTATCGTTCAAATCAAAGTGCAGATGTGTTTCCTCTAAAAACCCCTGAACTGATTGGTTAAGTCTGCTGATTTTGAAAGCGATGTTTGGGGTGATTGCAACATCCAAACCCCTTAGACAGCTGCTCAACTGCAACGCTCATCTGGTGCTCAAATCACATTTTTTTTTTATCAAAAACAAGTCATCAGCGAACAAATGGGGTTTTTTTTAGGTTGCACAGATGTTGAATAAGATTCTAAATTAGGTGGTTAACTGTGTAGATTCGACAACCAACCAATTCAATTAGTACTTACTTTTTCCATTACTGTGTCTATCACGTTTTCCCTTTAGTTTTGATAAGATTGTTGTTGTCACATCATAACATGCTTTGAGTGGTAGGCTTTAAATTGTATTTATATTTATACAGTGCTATATTCAAAAGTTTGAATTGGTTAATGAACGAATAAACATGCAAGCTCGACATATTTTTGTAGGACAATACCAGACTGTAATCCTGATGTCGTGAAGAATGTGCTGTTCAATAATATCAACCACTATTGCTGATAACGGTTGCAGACACATATTCTTTAAACATAATTCGCAAAATTTCGAACGATTGTCTTCATGGCTTTTTGGTTTCATGTTTCATGTCTCCTGACAGAGTGTAGTGTAAATATATATTTATTAATAGGTGTGAAATTGGGATATACTTATTGTAATTATTAACAGGCATACCTCTAATCAGCAAACCAAAATGTTGACCCAAAACAATGAATTTATAATTTATACCACCTTAGAACGCGACAACTTAAGCAATGAAGCGTTATAACGCAGCGCCGATTTCCCTACCATTGATGCCAATTTAGTTGTTTGTGTAATCTGTGAAACCATTTGTAATGTAATGATCCATGAGTAGATGATTTCTCAAACGCTTTGTTTATTACTAATCGTAAAAAGCAATATCTTATGAAAATATATTTGAATTTTAAGACGGTAGCATACAACTGAATCTAAAAAAAAGGTTATTTTTCAATAAATAATCCTTATTTTGATTCAGTTGTATGCATCTTTTGTTGTATGTATCTTTCAAATCTCTAAACATTTTTTTTGTTTAAAATTTTAAATACTTTTAACAACCATTTTAGTTTTGTATATTTGAATAAATGTTGATTAAAAATATACAATTTTACTATTTACTGAATTTATAATCAACTGAACAGCAACACTGCCAAAACAAAAACAAGCTTGTTTTATGGAAATCTGGACAAACATTTAAAAAGGGCACATCGACATAGGTAAACAATGGCTTTGTAAGACGCTGTTGAGCCCAATTCAACTCGTTCACGCTCACCAATACTACCCAGTGAACCACGTATCGTATAAGAATGTGCATCCAAAATCACATATTCATGTGCCCAAAATCAGAATTGCACAAGATGCCATATTAAGCGTTATCAATGTCAATACAAGTTGTACATAAATCCCCAATACGATTCTTAAACGACAATCTGTGTTGACAACAAAACATGTTGTAAATAGTGCAACATAGAATCACGTTATGTTATATAAACTGACAGATCATATATCAATCCAGTAACCATCGCATGAAATCGCAATAACTTAGCAAAAATTGTCACCCAAACTTCGTCTATCTGGGCTGTAGGAAGTCTCCATAATTCCACCGGAATTCGGATTCGCACTAAAAATCTTTCACTTCGGAAATTTTTTAACGTTTAAAATGCAGTGCTGTACTTTACAGTTCAGAAGCTCACGTTTAGAACATCATCCAGAGCAGAAGCTTACAAGTTTAGACCATTCTATCGCTCGCTGTTCTAAAGCACGCTTTATATCACAGTTCACCACACTGAAAATTTGATGTTCTCGTTATTCAAGTTCATCTATTATTTCAAACTGATTTCAACTTTTTTCTAATTCTACATGGGCCTCAAAGAACAACAAGTATGTGTCGCTGTTCATGAAACATGTATTAACATTGGCAAATAATCACTCATCGGACAAGTAACCCTTGGTGGTACAGTGGTAAGGTGCCCGATTCCGGATCCAAAGGTCCTGTATTCGAGACTCGCTGGAAACCTTTTTTTATTTTCATCCAAATTTTGTGGCATCGTTTATCTGATCGCAGAAAGTCCGAAAAAGTCGTGCCAAGTACGCATATAGCCTCCACTTTGGTAGGTATATAGCCTTTTCGTGCATTCTATACGATTGAATTGATTCATATAGAATGATGTATAACAAAAGTTATACCAACCAAAATGTTGACTGGGTACTATCAAGAAGAGCTAACACTAATCTTTCTGATAGTGGTGTTAGTTTTCATGAGCGAACTAAAAAGGGCTCAACAGCAAAGTTTCTGAAAAAAGGCTCAAGACCTCTCCAGCCCTTTTCAAATGTTTGTCCAGAAATATTTGTCATGGCCTTCTACGGTTCGATTGATCTGTCACCATATGGCACAAGCGATTCATTGTATCATACTATTGGTAGAAGAAGATCATCTATGGTACGCATCTCTTACTAAAATAAAAAAAAATGTTCAGGACCCCCCGATAGAACATTTTCAAACCGGTCTCAAATGAAAGAGGAAAGCCTAAGCTTTCATTTGGTGGGTGTTTCAGCGATACTGATTTTTTTATATTAATGGTTTCCTCTAGAGACACCGTGCCGAACTCGCGGAAATTTTTTATTAAAATATTTTTGAGAAGGAAACTTTATAAACTTCAATTCTAGTAACTTTTAGGATGTACTTTTTTTTTTTGTTCCTGAGTTATGGTCAATTTTGTGAAAAATGACCATATTAGCCTTTTCTTTGAAAACAAATCTTTGCATTTTTTACAAAATTGACCATAGATCAGGAACTAAAGAAAAGTACATCCTAAAAGTTACCAGAATTGAAGTTTATAAAGTTTCTTTCTCAAAAATATTTTATTAAAAAATTTCCGCGAGTTCGGGCATAGATTTTCCAGCTTTTCTTTATGAATTTCCCCAACGGTGGAAAATTTTGTGGAAAACTTTTTCCAGTTCATATTTTTTTTGGATTTCTGAGAAAATTTGCTTAAATTTTCATATAAAAACTTTGTTTCTACAATGTTTCGTTCTTGAGTTATGATTTTTCAAAGAAAAGTATAATATGACACATCTGGACATTTTTCACAAAATTGGCCATAACTCAAAAACGAAAAAAAAGTGCATTCCAAAAATTTCAGTGATTAAGGCTTATAAAATTACCTTCTCGAAAATATTTTTTTGAAAATTTTCCACGAGTTCGGGCATAGTTTTTCCGGCTTTTCTGTACAAATTTTCCCAGCGGTGGAAAATTTTGTGGAAAATTTTGTGGAAAACTTTTTCCAGTTCATATTTTTTTTGGATTTTTGAGAAAATTTGCTTAAATTTTCATATAAAAACTTTGTTTCTACGATGCTTCGTTCTTGAGTTATGATTTTTTAAAGTAAGTAGTGTCAAGGGAAAACAAAAAATTTCCACCTGAGTTTTCCGGACCCTGACCCTGAATTTTTCTCAATTTTTTTTTATTCATATATCCATGAGCCCTGCCTGTGGAAAAAGTTTCATGAAAATCTGAGACCCTTCGGCCCAAACCCGTACGGTAATAAAAAAAATCCCCATTATTAATTGCCATATGACTTTTTAACATGCACAGGCAACAGTGCAGACTAAAAGTTTTTGGACTGTGACGAATAAGTGAATAAAAACCGAATTTGGTACTACACCATTTAATTCCAATAGAGTTTGTTTTCATTGACAGATGCGACACTGAAGACGGCATTACAGGTGAAATTTTGGAAGATACATATTAGGCAAGACGCCTATAAACTCACTGTTGAAGAAAAATCGCGGACATTAAAATGAAAAGTTGAAACAATTTCTAAACGCGTTCAACAATGTTCATACGTACATATCTAGCGTAGAGATCATACAGGCGTATATGCAGTTGGTCGACATCTCTTCATCGACGTTCTCTTTGGATTAATACAAAAATTTTAATTGATTCTTGGATCATATTACGCTGTAAGATGACGAAGAACGATGAGTACTTTCTATTGAATTAAAAGGAACAGTCGAAAACATCACACCGGCCAAGTAATAAGCTAAATAGAAAATGGATGAAGAGAAATCGATCACTGCAAATACACCATTATGATACTGAATGCAAGGTATCTCGCGTTCAGTATCATAAGTTCGAAACAGGAATGATCAATTTCTCGTCATTGATTTTTTCTTGAGCTATACTGATAAAAATCCACACGTTCGATCTGTGTGTTTAAAATTATGGATCGATTCATGAACGTCCATATCGAGTAGCTGGGATTTTTTTTTGCAAACTTCGTGTGTGTGTTACACATTTCATTCTTTTGTTTTGCCTTATGGACCGGTTCGTCAACCGGCAACAGGGATTCCATAATTTTCACATAAGCTCCTGAAGCTTTCCCACTCAGATTCGTATGCAACAAACTTCAGTGTGTTTTACTTATCTTGTGTCATGATCATCATGTTCAAGTTGATTTGCGCAATCAGTTTGTTATGATCAAATCGATGAGCTTTGCTATCGGTTTTCATGTTCAAAACTTCTAACTTATTTGTGATCAACCCATAGAGAACTAAATTGTGGTTGGATATCGGGATCGAACGACAGTCATCATCATGCTTCCAAAGAGAAGAAGCAAATTTTGAAGGTGAAAGTGTTAGATGAAAATTCACGAATTCGATTTAAAGTAAATGTCCGATATAAAAGGAGTTCACATTGAATGTAATGTACGGTTTAGAAGAAAAATCGCATTCCACTAACAGATTTTCCTGGTTTTCAGCTTCAAATAAAATGGAATATGCTAATCCCGGGCTTCCCAAATTATGGATTTAATCTTTAGACATTCATGTCACATTCACATGACAACCTAATGTTGAAATACATGTAAGGTCAATGATGAAATCCACATGGCTATGTACCACACTCGAGTCATGTGGTTTTCTTATTGCGCAAATCTGTAAGTAAAACGCACGAACTTGACGTGTAGATTTTTCTCAGTGTAATTACTTGGCCGGACGAATGTTTTTGACTGCTGTTTTCAATTCAGAAGATAGAACTATCGTCGTCTTTCGTCATGTTGCATCGTAAAATGTTATCAAAATCTCTTGAACTTCGTGTACTGATCCAAAGAGAAAATCAATGAAGAGAACTCGATCTCTGCAGATACGCCTGTATGATACTAAACGCGAGGAACGTTTAAAAGCATCTGCTGAAGGATTAGGAAGTTAAAAATTCCTAAGAAAAATTACTAGATTTATCAATATGAATTAATCGGAAACTTACTTGAATAGTTCTACATACAATAATTTGTAGATTACTTCGCCTTCGATGTGGTCGAATTTTGTTTTTGAATTAGTACCTTCAAACCATCGACCAAACAAATAAATACAAATCAAATGTTTAGACTTGGGCTTCACCAACTTAGAGCATTCTCACACAAACCACATATACCGTAATTCGGGGTGTAGTTGATCATTTTCGTACCCACATGTAAAGAGCTGATGAGATTTCAATTATCACAATTTCGATGGAGTCGCATTACCTGATAGCTACTCTAAATATTCCTAAAATCGGTTTGACATTTGAAATAATTATACCATGGGAAAAACAGATTTTTTAGGAAATGTTTGATGAGCTAGCTGTTAAAGGGTTCTTCTTCAAACAATCGGCTATTGCCAATCATTTAAATGAACTATTTCATACATTCCATGTATGTTCTGTGAACCCAGTTTTGAATTTCCATTGAGTATAAAAATTCATTTTCATAGATAATGAATTTCTATACTCAAATAATGTTTTTGGGAATTAGTTGCTGATTTCAATGAAAATTGCATACTTTTAGGCGTTTTGGTGTATTCTGAAATTCACAACATTCAATTATAAAATTGACCGATTTATCAACAAGTTGTAAGATTTTTGAGATTGGATTCAGATTCAGTAAATAGCATATTTCTACAATTCTGGAAACCTATCGCAGTAATCAATCAACTTCCCGAGTAACACACATATTATAATTGTGTATTATCAACTTATATATGACTAGTTTTGGTCATATATCAGTTGATAATACACAATTATAAAATGTGTGTTGCTGGGGTTCATCCCGGTATCAAAAACTCCCCTTTGGATTAAAAAAAATGTTTTTGTTATTATGATAATATTTCGTCAATATTTTAATCGTTATTATTTATTTCGATAAAAATCCACCCAGTACAGTTTTAAAAATATTGTGATGGTTATACATGCATCCTACTAGGAATTATAGAACAAAATCACTCAACAGTGATCAATTTCACCCCATTTTACGGTACCAACATAATCCTAGGTTCTGATAATACCAGACAGGTATTGGACATAATTTTGGACAAAATTCTTTGGCAATTTCAGATGGTGTTGTCACGTTACCTCCCAGAATATGTACTAAAAAATAAAACTTTCTTTCAGTTTCCAACATAAATGTTTTAAGTTACTTTTACAAATATTCTAATGTTTTTTGATTATGTTTCTCGGCAAAATTTTTCGAAAAATTATTAATTGTTGATGGAGATGCTGAAATAATTCATTCAAAATACTCATCCCCTGTCAACAAAACTTGACCAATAAGTTGTATTGAAGGAATCAACTAAAACTTTGATATAAACCAAAGGCTAATTATTTGAAACTGATTTTGTGACGAACCATGTAAAATAGGCTACGATGGGGTGGAGGTGTCAAAAATCGCCCAAAAAATGCTACGTCATTTATGGACGCTGCCTTATCGATTTTTAACCAATAATTCGATGTAGGTATATGAAAATTTAGTAAATATTGTATTGCCAAAAACCTGAGCTCTGAATCAGGGACGCTCATAATATGAAGCCACGCTACGGCTATACTCAAACGAGTTCGTGAGTCCAAGTAGACATAAGGTACCCCGGGGCAAGTGGGACATAAAAAAACGATATTTCAAACAAATTCAAAACAAACATTATATTAACTGAAAATTCCACAATAAAAGCGTAAAAAGAAATAAAAAATGTTCAAAATATATCATTTTTAAGTTATTGATTAAAAGTTGCACATAAACTTTCAATAATTGACGAAAGTATAAATATGTTCTGTTATTGTTTATATGCATGGCAGAAAACCATCTCATGGGGTGGAATTGTTTTCCTTAAATACTAAATTTGGTAGAAATAATATATAAAATTCAATGAAAATATAAAAGTAATCGTTCTCATGATGCATCTTAAATTTCATCTCTGTCTTTGTTTAATTTTGAATTCGTATTTCAAAATTAAAAAAAATGAATAAATACAAGAATCAGTCCCTCTTATGCAATAACGTAATTTTTGATTGAATTTTTCGATAAAAATCATTTGTTTGAATGTTGTAATGCTACTCTATAAGAAAATGTTTGAAAAGTTTAAGAACACTTTTGTTTCTGGTGGTTGTTTTGATATGTTCCACTTACCCCGAGTATAAAGTTATTTCGGGGTAAGTCAGACCATCAAAAATTTCAAATGAAATAAAAACAAAATACCGGTTTATCGTTTGCAGCTTGGAATAATACTTAAAATTGATTTATAACACAAAACACAAATTATAAAATCTGTGAACCACGAAATGCACCTAAATGTAGGCAATAGGAAATTATATATTAGTTACAGTAACTCGCTTATTTTGATAAACTGAACTTGCTTATGGGCATTTTTTTAAATTATCGGACAGGTTTGGGCCGGAGGTTCTTCGATTTGTATGAAATTTTCACCAGAGGTAGAGCTCGTGGATACATTACCAAAAATGAAATTCAAAAAAAAATATAGTGGCCTATTTTCCCGGAAAACTCTAGATGCATTTTCACGATTTCCCTATATACCTCAAACTTTAAAAATTCATATCTCCTGAATTATGCATCGTAGGACAAAAGTCTTTTAGTGAAATCGAAAGGAAATTTTCTCAGCAATTCATTAAAAATATAAAAAGGAAAACATTTCCCGGAAAATGTTTCACCATGGAGAAAATTGTCGGAAAAATGGCGAAAAAACTATCGTCTGTATCATGAAAAATTTCGAAAAATATTTTTTGTGTCATCAATCTATACTTCAACTTTCGTCCATAGACGCCAAAGAGGTATCTTTTACCGTTTAGGCGCCAGAACTGAAAAACCGATGACTACCCGCACGCTTCCTATAGGAAAATGTGTTCTATTGTGGGCCTCATAACCGTGCGCTAACGGCGGCAGTAATTTACACGCATTGTAAGTGTAACACGGTAAACCATCCTTGCCTTTCCAGTCAGAAGAAGCTTTTCGTCAATCGCAGCACTCTCCATTGGTTTATTGGGTGTTTTGTATGTCCTTTATCAGCAATGTTATTTAGTATTGAAGCTAACAGCCTCTATGGGAGCCGCACGGGAAGTTCTTTTAACAATCAATCATTATGCTAACGTTTAAAGGATCAAATCTCAAGATCCACTTTCTTTGAAAACTTATCAATATTTATTAAATATGTTGTTTCGGCCCGGACGTCTTTCCTATGTTGTGTCTTTTACGATGCAACGGACGACAAATCAAACGAACGACGATAGTTTTTCCGCCATTTTTCCATCGTGAAAATTCATCTAGAGTTTTCCGGGAAAATAGGCCACTATATTTTTTTTTGAATTTCACTTTTGGTCATATATCCACGAACTCTACCTCTAGTGAAAATTTCATACAAATCGGAGAACCTTCAGTCCAAATTGTCCGATAATAAAAAAAAAATCCCCTTATATAATATTTTGATAATGGAATCGTTTCCGACTATAACGCTTTTAGCAAAAAAAGGCAGTTTACTTGTTTTTTTCAGAGTTGGAACTTTTGTGGGAGACGTGTTTTCAGTAAGATCAACCATGATCATTAGACTGATGCAAATTTTTAAGTTTTTGCTCCCCTATGCTTAAACGATGTCAATCATGATGGAAAAGATCCTCCCAAAATTTGAAGTGATTCAGAAGAAATTTGGTTGTGCACACGTTATTTGAAGTTTATATGGAAATTACTATGGAAAAGGCAAACATTTTGTGTTCAGTCCTCTTAGTGCTCGTTATAATAATCTATGGAAAAGTGAACACACTCCTCTCATGTGAAAACTTCCCAGCTACAACTTTGCCGAAGACCACATTTTTATGGGACGAAAGAATAATTTGTCATTATTGATTTCAAAGTCTAAACCATGCTGAAATGATCATTCAAAAAATTTCAAAGCAACACTGTCTTTTTGCTGTAGAACATAGTAGCCTGGATTACTTCGATCTATTCTACCCGCCAGGAGCACCACTGTTGCCTGCCGAGCAGTTGGTGCAGCATGCTACATGCAAACCAACTTTATGATGATGAATAACAATTTATCCTGACGTCCAATCAAAAAGTGGTCTTCGGCAAAGTTGTAGCTTAGAGGATTTCACATTAGAAGAATTTGTTCACTTTTCCATAAAATATTATGACGAAGAGATAGAGGGCTGAACACAAAAGATTTGCGTTTTCCATAGTAATCTCCATATAAACTTCAAATGGCGTGTGCACAGTCAAATTTCTTCCGAATCACTTCAAACTTTGGGAGGATGCTATTTACCATAATTAAAATCGTTTAAGCTTAGGGGAGCTAGAATTTCAAAATTTGCATCACTCTAATGATCATGCATATCACACAGCGCGACAAAAATGACATTTTCTCGTGTCTCAAGGAGCAAATTATGTGTCTCTAGTAGATTTGGGATTGCTGAATCTGATATTTTTTTCAGAAATCTTCCAGCACGTCACAATTGTTAGCTACAGGTCACCAAAGTTGTATAATTCTGATTTTATCGATGTTTAAATCAAATTTAAAGTATGATTTATCTAACTTTTTTATGATCCAATGAATTCGGCATGGAAAATGGAAATTCGATTTTCATTGCAGATATAATTTGGTGAAAATTGCACGATTAAATTCATATTAAATCGAGTTTTTTAACATGCTTTCAGTCTCCATACAAAATTCTTTCTTTTTTCTTATATGACAAAAAACAATACTTTTTTTAAATCATCAAACAATATCTTTTGAGCATCGAAAGTATCATAAACTTTGTTGATAAGTGTTGTTATGCGCATGAAGTTTGAATTTTGTGGCTAATAAGGCAAATAAGCTGGCAAACTTGCATGCAAATTGCTTGAAATAGTCAAATTTTCCATTTTCAACACGCAAAATCTCTATGATATTTTTGAAAACAACAATGGATTCAGCAACCCTTAGTTAAGTAAATAGCGGTATTTGTAGTGTAATTACTTATTTACGACCAAAAAATTTCGCGTAAGCTTACCGTTATTTTTGCCAAAACTCATTGTTCTTATTATAAAAACTATATGATTGAGAAGCACCATTTATTAATTGAATATGTTTAATCGGAATGTGTTAATTTGAACCTATTTTGAGTAGGATCATAACAATGCATAGTACCCCGCTGATCAATGGTACCCAGTACGTTTTATATGTTCGCTTGTTTCGAGTTTAGCCCAGGGCTAAAAATCTCTTTAATAAAGATAAAAAAAACATGAACAGTTTTTCTCAACAACATGGAAGAATTAGAGAGGTTTCAATTTTGAAATTTCATGCTCTTGCACAGTACAGTGTTCGCAGATTTTTATTTTTTTTTTTTTTTTTTGAGCTTAACGACAATTTACAACAGATGATTTTCAGCATATTTTCAGAACTTTCTAATTTTAGAAAAAAAAATTAAGTCATTCTCAAACTATGATTTTCTCAGCCAAGTCGTTGAACACGTTGTAAGCTGTGTATACTAGACTGCTGCATGTTTTGAAGTTTTCGCGTCCAAAATTTGAAGTGATTTGGAATAAATTTGGTTGTGCAAACGGCAATTTGAAGTTTACATGGAAATTACTATGGAAGAAGTAAACCTTTTGTGTCCAGTCCTCTTACTGCTCGTCATAATAATCTATGGAGAAGTGACAAATTCTTCTCATGTAACATCATCCTAGTTGCAACCAATATTCTCCTGACGTCCAATCAAAATGTGGTCTTCGGCAAAGTTGTAGCTGTAAGGATTTCACAAGAACAGAGTCTGTCCAATTTTACATAAAATATTATGACAAAGAGATAGAGGGCTGAACGCAAAAGATGGGCGTTTTCCATAGTAATCTCCATATAAATTTCACAGTCAATGCACAATCAATTTTCTCCGAACATTTAGAACTTTGAGAGGATGCTATTTACCAGAATAAAAATCGTTTAAGCTTAGGAAAGCCAATATTCATATATTGAAAGACTCTAATGTTTACTTTGGCATGATTAGTATTATAAACCTCGTATAATTTAGGTGTATCAAGGTGCATATTGATGATTTTTACAGCTCGATTCGAGATTGAATAATTACGACTAGTGCTTGAAAAATCAGCTGCGTAACAAATATTGCGCAACACCTTTTCATTAAGCAAATGCTTTGAGTTGTTAAATGAATCATCACTCAAGAATTTTCATAATTTGCTAAATAATGGTGGACTGTGCATCGACTTCTACGAAATTTAAAAAAAAAACTGTTATTGAAGGATCATTCAGTTGAAATATGCTGGAGAGTGATTTATTCATCTTTTGTTCAGGAAAAATGTTAGTTGGACACAACATGAAAATATATATTATCATACTAGTCTCAAGGTGAACTACAATTGCTATACGCACTTCACAGGTATTTCCGAAGCAAATCGATCGCGCACCAAAAATAAATTAAATCTGGTTGAGTTTTACAAAAAAATGACAAAACTCGTCACTTAACCATGTGGTCATTTATGGGGGGAGAGGGGGTGTCTGGCCAATGACCACAGTTTATACAAATTTTAAGATTTATGTAAGGACAAATGATAACGAGGAGGTAGGGGGTTTGGAATCCCAAGAAAAATAACCACGTGGTTAATGGACAGCCTCTATGGGGGACTTAAAGTTCAAAATACGATGTTCAGGACAAATAAATGGAACATAATAGTGACAATGACATATGCTTAAAATCAGCATGACTTTACTTGCGCAAGGTAAAAATTCATATAGAAAAATTAATGGTTTGCTTTGAAATCACAAAAAAAAGTGTTGGAAAGGGAAGGTGTTTGCTAGAATGTATTCTCAATTTATGAAAATGCACATAGTAGAATCGCAGCGATGCACAGTAGATAGATGTGTTAAATGTGTGGCACCTTTGAACTATTCTTTTGCTTTCATTTTTCCTCTGCATGACCCCCAATTACGATCAGTTAATCATACACTCCCCGTATCTTTACAGAGGCACTGCCGTTTAAAGCATAATGGCAACGTGCTGATCGAGATGGTCAACGGCGCCAAACAGTCACAAAACGTAACTGATACACGCAATTTGAAGAAAGTGAGAAAGCCATTTCAATCATTCGACTCAGTTTCACAGGATATCCCCGTTCAGCCGGTCACGCTGCACCCGATAGAGCTCGTACCCGAGGTGAGTCTAATCGTCCAGGACGTGCCACTTCTGCAACCTCCACCGTTGGCCATCATCCCCATTGAAAACTTAATCAGCAGTGGTGCCATCCCGCCGAATGTCACAATAGCTCCCGTACGAATGCGAACCCCACCAATGACCACAACGTTCATCAATCTGACGGATGATTCCTCCCTGGAGCCACCATCTTCGTTCCCGACGCCTATGCAAACCGACAGTGCCCCAACCAGTGATGCCAACACGGAAGAACCATACGAAGAACCGGCCACGACACACCGGATGAAACGATACCAGTGCGATGCCTGTCCATACGAAACCGACAGCAAGACCCAGTTTGCTTACCACAAGTCTTTCCACAAACCACGTGGTGATCCATATAAGTGTAACATTTGTTCATATAACGTAACTAAGAAGCACCTGTTAATACAGCATCAGAAGACACATCAAGAACGAAGTGTTCCCTCGACGAGTTCCAGTGGCCACCACGTGGCAAAGCCCAAAGTGAAACCAGCAGTCCCGGCTGCTGTAGGAATCGGTGAACTCTCGTTAGTGATGGGTAATGAGACCAAATCAACCGGATTGACTCCAGCCGACATTCTAGACCTGACGAAGAAAATCAGAGACGAAGTAAGTATCACACCAGCCGGTGGAACCATCACCGAAACTATCCACATAGACGAAAAGATCGTCTACTACTGTGCTTACTGTCCGGCTCGGTACTTGGACGAAAGTGAAATCGTCATCCATCAGAATCGCCACACCCAGGAGGAAAAGTACAAATGTGAACTCTGTTCATTCTCGACGTGTGACGAGTCCGGTGTCACAACCCACAGAAATGTCCATTCAGCCAACTATCGCCGAGGAACGAAAGAACTTCGGAAGCTGAACATTGAAAGCGATAAACACCCTCGAAGGAGGCTAATTCAGATAGGTGATGCCGAGAAGATATGGGTGGTTCAGGCGGACTACGAAAGGCTGCACAATATGCAAGCCGATTCGCCGGAACCGGAACCTGACCCTCAACCGCGTCGGTCAACCAGGTCTAAGAACAACAGTCCGTCCATTACCGCCGCCGTCACCGAGATCACCAAAGAGCCGAAAGTGTACAGCTGTGAGCACTGCGACTACACCGACAGTTCCGAGTGTTCCTTCAAGGACCACGTCAAGTTCCACTTTTCGGCCATTCTGTTCCCGAAGGTGAACAAGTACGCCGCCCTGGACCGGTCGGGGGAACCGTTCAAGCTGATCGCGACCGCCAAGGATGATCCGAAGGACGCGTTCGAGCTGAACTACGACGCGAAGGAAACGGCCAAAGCTGGCGCCATCGGCGAGTGCAACAGCACCGATAGGATTATCATTGAAATCTAGGCAAATAGTTGTGAAAATAGATGTAGCTTTAGCATTGAGGGCGTCGTACCGAGAAGACTGGCTGCGATTGGGAGGGGGTATTTATTGCCAGGCAGATAAGTTGGAATGTATCTAACTTGAAACTTGCCTTTAAGATATTTACCGTTTAAATCACGGTTTCCTAAAGTTTGTGATCATTTCGATTTGCTCCAATAAAATTATTTTAGGATGTTCCAAAACTTATCTTCAAAATCAAAACTATTATTTTTTGACAAAACATACAATCTTCTTCATTGATTTGGTCAAAATTTTGTACCTATAAAGTAAAAAAATTACAGTTAAGAAATTTTGATCAACAAAATGTGAGCGTCGAGTTTGAAGCATGTGTTCAGAATTTTGTTTCATTGGTTATTTCTTAAATCTACTGAAAGCTAGATCATACTAAAATCACCGATTTTCAGCTAAGAATTTAATTATTTTTCGACTTGTGATTTGAGCTTGCTCACACAAGGAACCAACCAGGTGACTGCACGGGACTAACAGACGCACTCAGTGAATAAGTGCTGGTGATCTTCTACTTTAGGCGACAATGGCGCCTGCCACGTTAGAATGGAGACCAATGGACCATCAACGCCGTCATTTGAAATTCTACTTTTGATTTCTCTTGAAACTCCTTTTTCGGATTCAGCTATTTGAAGAGGGTATCCTGGCGGAATTATTTTGAAAATTCGTAGCAAAATCTGAAGTAGAATTTTTGAAGGTTTTTTTCCAGACATGAATTTTGTCGTCAACTCCATGAATGCATACAGAGTTTTTTTGTTCCAAAGTTTTTGAAAATTTCTGCTACCTGCCACTCTTTCCCTTTTTTCAGTTTGAGTCGATCATAGATAGTTTGGAAGGTTTTGAATTAAAATACCGTATTTTTGGGGCAAATAGTTCACCTAAAATAGTGCGAACTTTTCATTATATTATCTTTAGGAATTGAAATATTATCTACTTAATTTCGGCAAAATCAGTACCTCGATGAATTCTATCAGCGTTTGTAATTGATTTTTTATGAAACAAGCTTGAAAAAACGATGCTGCTAGTAGACAGGTTAAAATTGAAAATGACTCACTCACAGTGGTATTCCCAAAATCATAAACTTTTTCTGTAGCATGTTAAAACATGCTTTTATCGGTATGGTGTCTAAGGATATTTTTTTTTTTTCAAATAATGTGGCGCATCGGGTGACCAGATTATTTAATCCGTAAAAATACGGTGTCTTTGACAAAGTTGTAAATCAATGGAATTGAAACAAGTATGCTGATTACATGAACTCTCCGTCTGATCACCCTACTGAAATACAACGTAATTTCATAAGAGGACTTCACAATATCATTTGATGCGAATTTTATAAAAAAAAAAATAGATTTTGATGGTTACATCAGCAGAATTATTTAAATAGTTAAAACATACAACTTTGTGGAACTGAATAGAGTTCTAAAACGCAAACAGGAAAAAATTGTCAATTTTTCATTGGAGGCAAATGGATGCAGATGAAACCTCCCTGGATCCAAACTACATTATAATCAGTTGAATATGCCAATGGTTTCACCTGAGTATCCAAACGAGTAAACTTAAATGTCATGGACCACTATTTCAAGCTCAAAAATGACCTGATCTGCTTTTCTATTCATTTTAAAACCCCATAATGATCAAGAAAGAAATGTCCTTTAATTATTTACATGTCATGCAATGTTATACATACCTAAATCGAAAAATTATTTAAAAAAAATATTAGTCTGGAAACTTATTTCCGGATTATAATGTTCTTGCTCACTCACAAAGCATGTTTGTAACATCAAAAGAACCGCAATCCTGACATTGTTTTCATTATATTCTGTGATAGCTGGAAAAAATGTCACTGAATGAAAAAATACCATCCTGTGAATTCTTAATGTTTTGAAGAAAGTTTGAAAAACATGGAATAGCTCTTCATAAATTAGTGCCTACATTCATAAAAATAATCAGCGCAATTATTCTTCTGTATTTTGACCAAGTTAGACGACATTGGCAATATAAGACATTAAAAAAATCCCAACATAGCTGTTTATATGATGTAAATAGTAAAAGTGAATTACATTTTTTAAATGCAATGGGATTTTAAATAGCATGAAAGATCAGATGCGGTCTTCCCAAATAACATTAGTCCAAACCGTTGAAAGATGTAACTGATTATAAAGTAGTTTGAACCAAGGGAGATTACCTTTACATTTATTTGCCTCCCTCATAACACAAAAACACCATACAAATTGTCATATTTTACCATAAATTGAACATAACTTTTCCTATATACGTTTTATAACCCTATTCATTTCCAAAAAGTTGGGTATTTTAGCTATTTACATAATTTTTTAGAACATTGTGACCATCAAAAATTATATCTTGAGGTCATTTTATGAAATTTCTTTGTATTTCGGTAGGGTGACCAGATGCACATAACATATGTGGAACTCAGAAGCCACAGCAAGTTGAAAAGTTGTACCCACTTTCAGCTGCTGGCGAGTGGTATATCTAGTATAGAAGACATCGAACTGTCATTGCCAACGGTAAACAAAAACCATATGATTCGAGCAGTAGACCAGTTGCTGCAAAGATTGCAGACATTAAGATCGGGAACGATGAAAAGCAATGTCTGACGAAAAAACACTTTTTTATATGTAAATGTTTTCCTTCATAATCTCCAATATTCATGTTTCATAACCACAGAATGTGATCTCATCGAAAATATTATTTCCTGTCAAAATAATTCCTGTTTACCACCGTGAAAAAGCTTTTGTTTTTTAAAATCCTTCCTTCATTCAGCTAAAAATGCTTTATGTTAGAAACAACATAGATAGCTTATACATTGACTCAATTATCTCGGATATGGGAGGCTGAAATCTAGTTAAAGCTAATTATTTCCATTCCCTTGGTAGCCACTCTTAATATATGTTATCTTTGATTCATTTCAATACAACACGCTAAACTTGTTCCGCTCAAAAATGAGTGCAGCGCATATTCTATGCAAACGGGGCTGTACAAAGTTTTGTGCAAACGGTGGTAAACGTAACTGAAGTAGTGAATTGCGCACAGAAGAGGAACGCTTGCGGAATTCGCTTCCATTTTTGTTTTGCTTCTAAAACAATGAAAAAATTCAAACTTTTAAGTTTTTTAGGGATTTTTTCATTTAAATAGCCAAAGCGGAAGCAAATGGGGAAAAACTTTCGCATTTGCGATCAAAAAAATCAAAAAAAAAATCCCAGAAAACTCCCCATCTTACCAACGGCCTACCTGCTTTGCTCATGTCCACAGTTGATCAGCAGATGTTTTCTCATTTCATTTTGTATGGGGAAAGTCATCTTACTGCAAATATATCGTAATCTTTAATCGAAAAAAACATTTGGTAGACGTGAAAGCCATAATCATAGCACACAACCGGCACCAAATATGTTTTCGAAAACAATTTTAATAAATAATTCGTTAGATGCATTTCGCCATACAAATATTGTCCGCGTTACCTTTTAGCGATTTTTCGTACATAGACACTAGCGCAAGTGCGTTACTGTGTGACAAGTAGCGAATCAGGGCATGTATATAACCCATTGATTGCTGCCGCGTGGGAGATGACTGACAGTTCCGTTTCCATCGATCTCCGCACAGCCGAAGGCTAACACTTGCGCTGCATAGAGCTGGCTTAGCGTGAATGTCGATTGATGTATTTGTGGTATAACTCTTTTGACATTTCGATGTCCTTATACCAACATGTAAATATTAAAGTGGGTATCACTTCTTGAGCTCGAATTCCACTTATGTTATGTGCCAGATGTATTCAACAAACTTATTTAAATTTCTACGTCAAAGCCACCATGCTTGAAAATCGTCGAATAAAAAAGTTGAAAGTTGCAGCGCCACCTGTGACAGGATTACGAACTAAATGTTCTGGTCACCCAATGCGCTATATAATTTGTCGATACCATCTACGTGCAGTGAGAAATAGCGTCAGAAATTTCATTGGGAAATCGTCAAATACTTTATTCTAGAAACGACAAAGATACCTTATACATTAGCTCGACTATTTCTGAAGTTATACCAAAAATTAGTTATTTACGTATCCTTCGTTACCCCCTCTGGATATATGCTATCTTTGTTTCATTTCAATACAATACTTTTTGAGTAGCTAGGTTAACCTTGGATAAAAATAGCGACCACTTTTATTTAAAGCTTTACACGTGAAATCCCTCTGCGAATGCCTCCCGACAGTGTTGCCAGTCTTCTCGCGAGTGGTATAACAGTGCCGCTCTATAATCATCCACAAAATACATGTATGAATGTAAAATGACCAGTGCACTTGTAAACAACACCTGAAAAAACTAGCTCGTAAGTAATTTCCTGTATTAAATAGCAAGGAGTGAAGGTTCTTCGTAGTTTGCCATTCAACCAAAATTGGAACAATGAGAAAATCTCAACCAAGTACAAATTGAGTTATTTTATGTTTAGTAACGAAATTTTTAGCCAAACACAAAGAAAATGCAAGCTTCCGTTAGTAACATTTCTAGAGCCAACATGGATCGCTTAATTAAATTCCTTACCCATTATATATTTATTCACGGGATGCAGTAATGTTTTTCGGGTTCTCATGAAACTCAGAATTGAGAATTGAATCCCACCCTATAACATTTACACACCGGTTCGGTTTTCTTGCGGCTGTGTGTAATCCGAAGCACTTATTTAAGTATCAAGCATTCGCACGTTTTGAAGGGATAACTTTGTTGCGATTATTTAGAATAGCTTCGGCTTAAGACTATAGTTTTGTTTCACCGCGCACATATTTTACAGAAGAAAAAAACAAAAAACTAATCTAACAAACGAAACGCTTTCACACGATCGCATTTGATGCGTAGTTTGCATGCAAAAAGCTAGTATTATACCTAAAAATGTGTTTTTTTTTATTATTTTAAATAGTACTCATCATCATTAGAAATAGAAAAAAAAATCAGAAATAAAAATCACGATGAATTCCATTTTACCAGTAACTATTAGGACCACAATCGGAGCCAAAGTGTAATCAATCAAAATTATTTAACTACATATAAGATTTACGGCTAGCGATAGAGGGAAATTTAGGGTTTAAGCCAGAAATCACCGGTACGTACTGCTGTAGCGAGAGTACTTTCGTTTGAATATGTAATATAGAGGTAAGTTTAGGGCCAAGCATTATAGATGAACGAGAATCGGAAGCAAATCGATTTGCACCACATTTTCAGACCGAGTAGTTTTCAATATTGTACCGCGCATACATGCTTGTAAATATTTGACCTTAGTTGGTAGTATTTGTTGTTGAATTTGATTTATAGGAACATGGCGTTAAATAAAGTAAATGGTTATTTATTTGGGAATTGGAGTTTACTTTTTCCGAAACTACCCTTAAGTGTACCACACAATATATCAATTGAGAATTTAAATGAGCTGGTGAAAATAACTGGATTTCGAAATTGGAGGACTAGCAGCCATTTAGCGCTTTTTGGAATGGCGATCGCTCGTTTGTTCTAACATTCCAACTTATCGCCTTTCTTGTAGATCCTCCAGGAGATTACTCAGTAGACCTTCTAGCTTCAGGGCTCTTCAGCAACATTTATCATCGTATAGCGAGTTATATCATTTTTGAAACTCCCCATACGATTTGCGACCCTACTGACGATGGCCTAAGAGCATCTTTAACGAGAGCGACTAAAGACTGGAACTCGCAAAAATTGGTCAACTTCATGTTGATATGTTTCTATTGAAAATGCATTGAAACAAAACCTGAAATGCTGTATTTGAAGGTTGAGTGTATATACAATGGGCCGTATGAATAAAATGTAGTAAAGTTGAGTTTACTACATTATCGGTAGTAAACGCTATATGTGGAACACGAGTGGAACATGTTAGTGTCATTTCTCTTTCTACACCTTTCGAACATACAACAAACAACGCGTTGCTATGAAAAAAGGTAGCATTTACTACAAAGCTACTGGTAGTTAGCTTCAGAGGTTGCTACTCATTCTTTGAAATTGTTGAAATGAATGTAATAATTAAAATTTGAGTAAATATCATGGGAAAGCGATGTCAGCTTTGATATTTCGAACGGTATTTTGAGATTTCCGTAGAAATTTTGATATTTCGAAAAGAATTGTGAGATTCCGGTAAGGAATTTTGAATTTATTTGAGAGATCTGGTATTCTTTCTGGTGTTAGAGAGCCTAATTCTCAGCTTAGTGTTCTTATGAGTACTTACACAGTTTTTAACTGAGAGCTTTTTATGTCAATTGACCATTTTTCACGTGAATATCGTGTGGCAGGTACGAAGATACTCATTACGATAATTATGTTCAATCTGGCATTACGATAATTATGTTATTTCATAGGAATTCTCGGTTGTTGGAAGGATTTCAGTAAAGTAATTCTTCAGTAAAGTAATTCCTAATTTTATATAAGAATGACTGACGGACTGACATCCCAAATTCTCTGATTTCCTTTGGAATTCTGTAATCCCTATAGTAATTCTGGGTTTCCGATAGGCATTCTAGATTTGTTATAACAATTCTGGGATTCTTTTGGGAATATTGTAAATCCGGTGTTTGATCTGGCTATTAATCTTTTGAAATATATCGGGTTTCAAGACGTTATTTCTGTAAGAATCTCTGAGATTTCAGTGAGATTCCTGCAAACTCTGGTCCGAATCTTCGGAATTCTTGTAAACTTTAGATCCCTTTGATTCCCAGTTCCGTTGGGATTTCAGAGGAAATCTTCAATTATAGTATAAACTTTTGAATGTCTGAATGTAAAAATGTAAAAGAAAATCCTTAAGTCAACCACTATTGTGAGAATTTATTTTTATTTCTAAGAATTCCAGGGATACTACCAGGAAACCTACCGAAATAATGAGAATACCATAGAAATACTAAGAATTCCATATCCATCATCGGAGTTCAACATGCTGTTTTTTTTATTCACAGAGGAAGCTCAAAATTCTACCGTTTCATCAAATTCTCAGTACTGGAATCTTGAAAATGTTAGAAACTTTATAATTCCACAATAGGACCCTAAAATTTCTAATAAAATCTTGTTTTTATTTAACAAGATGAAAGAGCATGTTATTGCAACCACTTCAGCAATTTTTCCTGTTCAAATAACGGTTATATCACAATTAAAATTCAATTTAAAAAATATGTTCAAATTTGAACCTTGACACTTTAGATCATGTTTGACATTCACTGAGTCGGCAAAAACCACAGGGGCTCATCTTTTTAACACTGGGGTTGTTCCTAGTTGACATTTCGGAAGGAACACGGAAAACAAAATGCACCCAAATATACACCAAGAGGTGTGACAAAATCTCAAAAATCAAAGAAAAAAATGTTTTTCGGCCATAAACCAACGAAAAATATTAAAAAAAAATGAGTAAACATGTGTTTCTGGCCTAAATTTAATCGTTTGGTACTAAAATTAGGACAGGGCTTTAGGGCCCTATTACAGAAAAGTGATAAGTGAAGGAATTTATTACGTGGAGTCCATGGTGCCATTCTTAGAATATTAGAAGATACCTTGGTAAAAATTCCTTAGAAATTATCTTTTGATCTCTTAGGTATATCCTTGAAACCAAAACTTCCAATTTTGCTATACCGGGTACTCCCGTTGGTTTGACCACATTTAATCTGAACACTTTTTAATTTGTACCCCGCTAATTTGCATATCGTTCAGATTAAAAATCTGAATCTAGGGTGACTAGATGTTCAAATTAAAAATGAACCCCGATGGTTTGCATGAGGTACCGTTCAAATTAACGGGGGTGCACGGTAATACAAATCTTTTGAGCTACGAACGTTTTTAAATTGTTGTATAATTCAAAACCATTTTTTTATTATTGAAGGCGTTGAAAAGGGAATTTTCTTATAGATTTTCTGCAGTTGCGCCACGTTTTGTAAATCAGCAAAATGTGACTAATGAATTTCATTGAAAAGAATCTGTGATAATTTCTTTTGAAAGCAGCAATTACTATAATGAATTATTCAAGAATGGGCATTTCACTGAAACTTCAATTAAGGGTTAGTTTAACAAAACAAGTAGTTTCAGCTAATTTACCTCTGGTCATACAACCATATATTTTATAAACAATTTAATTGAAGCATCTTCAAAATTGCCTCCGGGATATCAATTTTAAAAATATGTGAAATGTATTGTATGCTTTCTCGCAGAAGTATTACCAATTATTCAATGTATTCTAATTGTTAGTTAATATTTCAACATTATTATGGCATTTTTTTTAAATTTTTGAAATGTGTCACCTATGATTTTCAAAAAGAATCGTTCATGTTTCACATAAACTTGATACGCTGATAAAATGCTGAACAATGCATAACGGACGCTCAATAATGGATCATTGAAAGTAGTTTTTGTCAGTGCTCACCGCATGAAAACAAAGGCACCACTGTATATGGGATTTAATATTGTGACAGCATTGCTGTTCTGTCAAACACACAAGACTACGGTGGCGCTATCTATGCTTTCCATATCGGCCGTTTTGGTTATTTTAATGATCCATTGATAGTTCGCCAAAGGCGCTATGAGGCCACGCTACGGTTCCGGTCGTAAGTTCTAATCGACACCGGAGACCCAGAAAGACGCGTTCGTGGTGAATTCCGATCAACTGTGCATTGCATAATTATTTATTGCGACGCCAATCTTGAAAAATTCTTGAAATGCTTGTAGATCGTCGCAGCTACTTCAAATCGTAATGGTGCCTTCTGCGCAATTATTCCTGATTGTCAAATAACGTCTGAAAATCCAATCTCCTATATCTTTCTTACAAACCATACCATAAAAATAGCGTTCTGTGAAATTTAAGGCTTTCTCGGTGGTGATTTAAAGGTTGCTCAAAGACAATGTAGGTTTGTATGAAAATTACAATGGAGATTTTTTGAAAAAAGTTCTCAACACGTTGACAAATGCGATGCAAATCATAGTCGTTTTCACTCCGGATAATCGAATCACTAAAAGAAAAATTAAAATCTGCGCTAAAAAAACTTAAATATTATCTGGTTTTGTTGTTTTATTTATGTGTATTTATTACCATTAGGCATCTTGAGAAAAAAAAAAGAATTTTTTGACCTGCATACACAAAATAAACCTTTTTCAAACCCACCCCCCTCCCCTTTTCTAACCTACGTCCAAAACTGATAATCATCCATATTGTATATTGCAATACCAAATTATCACAATTTTTTGCATAAAAACTGAAAAACAAGAATATCTATATAAATAAAAATGGAATGGTGTTTGTATGTCACGAAATGGCTTACGAACGGGTCAACGGATTTGAATGATTCTTTCTCAGTTTTGTTCGTCAGGGGTTCCGACGTGTTCGTGTGTATAAAAATCCCAGGATATTCACCGGGAAAGTTGAAAAAACGAGCGCGAACGAAACTGTCATTTTATATGGGACGATCAAAAGCGTTTTTCAACAACCTACTTGATGGCAAGACGAAGTTTGCCGGGACCACTAGTCAAAAATAAACTTCGGATAATCGAGTCAAAAATTCCACATAATTGAATCCCGGTTATCGAGTTGCCGGATAATCGAGTCCGACTTGTATTATCTATTATGTTCCAATACAAATAGCACAAAACTATTTGTGCCACACATTTCACCGATATGATAATTATTTTTACCAGTGTAGTGGATGTCCACCGGAATCCCAAAAGCCTAAACACGACAATACGAGAAAACACTCTCTTGATCTAGAATGATTATAATAATGAAAGTTTTTTATCTCTTTTGGGTCCTACCTTGACTGATTCGCTCCCAAAACGATAATTCGTCCGCTGTGCTCATGTCGTCATGATTATCGTGCTCTGCAAGATGAATCCACGTAATGCGATTATCTGAAAATGTCGATATACCGTCGCAGTGATAATAAAAATCACCAAATGTTTCAGATTTAGCAAATTTGAAATATTTCGTCCTTGAAGAACGAAAAAATCCAAGCCTACTTGAATTTTGACGTTGCGTTTAAATTGCGCGCATATCTTCTGAGCGCCGCAATATGTTATCCGAAAGCAATGTCAAACCCAATCATGGTTTCAAAACATTCGGAACAAAATATTTATTTTCACCGCTTAAGTGAAGTGATGTATGAAATGGAATGAGATCCAATGGTAGAGAATTCATTTATCTAGCCAAGGGGTCATGCACAAATTACGTCACACTCCAAGGGGAGGGGGGAGGGGGTCAAGCCAGGCGTGACAAGCCTTACAAAATTTTCTAAGAACTCATACGAAAAACGTGAACAAGGGGGGGGGGGGGGTTGAAAAAGTCGAAATTTTGCGTGACATAATTTGTGTACCATCCCCAATGGTATTTTAAAAGCAGAGCGGTGAATATCCCGAAACGTGTTTTATTCTAGTGCAAAAAATGCTCAGGCGAAAGTTCCAATGAAACTAACCTCACATATCCTGGTTTTCCAACCTCAAACTAGTGCTCCTACCAGCCGGATCTAAACTTTTGTGAAATTAGTAGAACAATATAAAAAAAACAAACGAATGTAGAACATAGAGCATGGATATTTCTACCTTTTCCACTTACCCGTTTCACTGTGGACCGTCTTTTATCAAGAAAATAAAACTTTTTCCCCCACAGAGTCATGTGATGATTGAGTGAAAATTCAAATCTTTTATCCACTGACTAGTTGCGCTACCAAAGTATTTATAGATGGCTAACAGTATGTTGCTTTTCTCGATTGGAGGTGTATACGTATACAGGCGTATACAAATTGCAAACAAACTATTTGTGCCACACATATTACCGATATGAAAATTTTTACCAGTGTAGTGGATGTCCACCGGAATCCCAAAAGCCCAAACACTACAATACGAGAAAACACGCTCTAGATCTAGGGATGGTTCAAATATTACGTAACGCAAAATTTGTTAATTTTCGACCCCCTCCCTCCCCCACGTAACAGCATTTGTATGAGAAATTTTAAATTTTTGTATGTACCATAACACTAGGGAAGACCCCCTCCCTCCCCCTATTGCGTTACTTGCGTTATTTGAACGACCGCTAGAATGAAATACACTGAGAGCAGCGCTGCGGTAAAAAATACCATGTTGATGGTTTAAATTAAATGCACGACTCCACTTTATTTGTTCAGACTACACATTTTTACCATGGCGATAGCATATGAGTCAATCAGTCAAAATTACCACGTTCAATTGTAATCTCAATAACAACTAAAAGTTAAATCTTCAACCATCGGTTGCATTTAAAATTACAACAGCCATGTGTAGGGATTATGAGAAAAGGATAAGAAAAATAGATGAACAAGAAACGGTGCCAAGCGAATGATGATTTCAAATGAGTGATGTTGTTAGATGTTTAGCAAGTCGTAGTAGGCTGAATAATGAAGGTGAAAATTGAATCAGTTTGTTGATTAATTTTGTACGGAATAAACGTGCTTCGATTTGTGTAAAAAATGCGTCTTATTAAGTTGTGAAAAGAATTTATAATTTAAATAGGAAAACAAGAAAAACGCACTAATCAAAGTACGATCACTACACCATGTAGTAAATTTTACTACACGGATGTAGTAATTTTAAAGGCAACCGATGGTTGAAATTTTAACTGCATTTTGTTGTCCTTTCTAAAATGCAAAGAGGACAATCATAGTTCACGCAAAATGCATCGAAAATTGAAAATTTCTGGAATTGTTCGCCTATTATCAATGCTTGTAAACGTTCCAAAAATTCATAAATTTCGTTGCATAAACGTGAACCACGACTTATGTTACAATTAGCTTTTCAGTTTTATTCATTATTTATTTATTGCGACGATCGTTGACCCACAAGGGAACATTAACGGCTGCGCGAGTACCTTCTCCGAATTTTCAATTGCTATTCATCTCAATGTCAGACCTACGGGATGCTGAAATACTCCAATGTCCAGTTTGGAATTTGAACAAGGCCTATTCATCATGTTTATCATCAAATCTAATGCCTAAATAAAATCGAACAAACGTATGTTAATAAAATGAATGGGCTTCGTGGCCGTGCGGTTCGTGTCGTCAGGCAATGAGCGCATTGTGTCATGGGGTGTGGGTTCGATTCCCGCTGCAGCCATTGAAACTTTTCGTCAGGAATGTTTCTCGGCTGTACCATTGGAGCATGCTTGTCCGTTGTCTAGTGTTAAGTTACAGTCTGTGCAGCTAAATGGCTGAAGACGGTGTCCGTGTCTTTTTTTTTTTAAATATAATCAAAAACTTACCAAACAAGCCAATGCATTGTTTCAGGTTAAGTTTCTGAAAAGCAGATTTCAAAAACGCACACAACTGTAAGAAAACAAAAGCTTGATGAAGTAAACGATAAACCATTTCTTGATTCGACAATATTCATGGAAAACTTAACTTTATCTAGTTTTTTATAAACATCGTATACAAAAAACTGCCGCAATGTAGCTCTTAAACATTGATAATTACATTTTCTCTGCAAAAAATGACGTTTCTCAAGAAAAATGTATGCTCGGATCGGTTTGTATACAGGACTACATAAAATTCTCATTTTTACCATGGCCATGGTAAAAGTGAGCAAATTTGTGGTTCATAATAAAACTACATGTAGTTTTGTCAGCTAAGTGGTTGTATTGCAGTCAACTAGCAAACTGTGGTTAAAAAGGTAGATTTTTTATTTGACAACATAGTAATTTCTGTTGGAGTGAGCAATGATTGTGCCTCGTATGCAAAGCGGCAACACTGAATGTGTAGAATTTGGAGAATGAGGCTGCGACGCATGCGCCAGTAGGGCAGGCGGCGAGCGCGCCAAATGTGAGCGAAGAAAGGGAGAATGGAAAGTTTGCCATTCATCCGTAATGTGATGTTCAATCCGTTCAGACGTGTTTATTAAAGTTCTCTTGCGTACAGTAGTCAAGTTGTAGTTGTTTCTTTCCTACCGAAATCCTGGTTCCGCGTTCCGCTTCGGTGACCCTGTTCTGCGTTGTGGTGTGTCCACCTCTGCCCAACAGGTTATTGGCCCAGCAGTGCCGAAGGGAAGGTTCCGGTTTGCGTAGGGAAAAGGTTGCGCGAGAGTGAAAGTGATCACGCCGTGTGTGAGTGTGTGTGCGTTGATTCTCCGCGGTGGTGATTTTGCGAGGACAAAATGGCGGATGTGAACAAATTTGCGTTTGCCAGGTTGAACAATCACAACTGGCAAATATGGAAGTTCCGGATGGAGATGCTCCTGACCAGGGAGGAGCTGTGGTATGTGGTCGGTGATGCGAGGCCGGCTGTAGTGACCGATCAGTGGACGAAGGACGATCGAAAAGCTCGTGCCACTATCGGATTGTGTATTGACGATAATCAGTTCGGTTTGGTGAAGGAAGCAAACAGTGCAAAAGCGTTTTGGGACCAGTTGCGTGGTTACCACGAGAAGAACACGGTAACGTCGCGTGTGTCTTTGTTGAAAAGATTGTGCTCGTTAAATCTCGCAGAAGAAGGTGACCTTGAGAGTCATCTGGTGGTGTTGGAAGATTTGTTCGACCGTTTGACGAATGCAGGCCAACGGCTAGAGGAGTCGCTGCGGATTGGAATGATCTTGCGTAGCTTGCCTGATTCGTATGGGGGTTTGGTGACGGCGTTGGAGAGTCGTGCCGATGCGGACATCACGATGCAACTTGTGAAGTCAAAGCTGATCGATGAGTTCGAACGTCGGAGGGAGCGTTCCGGCGAAATGAGTGTAACGAAAGCTATGAAAAGTGTGATAGTGCAAAATGAAGTGCAAAGCGTGGGTGGACTCGGCAATAGAGAACCAGTGAGAAGATGCTTCTTTTGCGACAAGCCTGGTCATTTGCGTCGCAACTGTCGTTCGTTTATGCTAGCGAAGCAGGAGCTAGAACGAGAGTGTAAAGAGAAGAAGAAGAAGCCGGACGACAGAGTGCGTGTGAATCAAAATGTGAAGCAAGTGAAAGACGAAAATTGTGGTGCCAGTAATGTGTGCTTTATGGCTGGAGTGGATCAGCAAAAGTGCTGGTACATTGACAGTGGAGCGAGTCGGCACATGACGAGCGACAGAAACTTTTTCAAATCGCTGAAAGAAGAGAAAGGCCCAAGTGTAGTGTTAGCGAACGGTAAAGTGGTTACCGCCGCTGGTTGTGGCGAAGGTGTTGTGTATGGCGTGGACGGAAACGGAAGCAAAGTTGAAATAAAGCTTACCGACGTGTTGTATGTTCCGTCATTGGCAAGTGGACTCGTGTCAGTGGACAAATTGACGGCGAAAGAGTTTTCGGTGAAATTTAAGAAGGATGGTTGTGACATTTGCAATGCATCCGGGAAGAAAGTTGTGATCGGAGAAAAGTCAGGGTCGTTGTATCGGCTGAAGTTGGCGATAGTAAAGGAGAAAGTGGAGGGCCAGCGGCCGATAATCGGCGAAAAGAAGACGACGAGTGGAAGAAGATCACCATTCAATGTTGTGAGCTGGTATTCGGAGAAGAAGCCGAATAAAGCCGAAGAACGTGAGGAAGATGATGAATATTTCGATGTGGACACTTCAAGCGAGGAAGTGGAGCCGCTGCATGTGGCGGAGACCAACAGTGGAAGCTCGGATTCGGATGCTGATAACTGGAGGGAAGTTCGGCGATCCAGGAGGAGTAATCGTGGAGTACGACCTGGCCGGTTGGTTGATTACGTTGTTTGAAGCAGGAGGAGATCAACCCGGCAAGGAAGGCAGACAGGATGCGGACGAGTACGAGGACAACATTGAGGAGGAGTGTTGGAGTGAGCAATGATTGTGCCTCGTATGCAAAGCGGCAACACTGAATGTGTAGAATTTGGAGAATGAGGCTGCGACGCATGCGCCAGTAGGGCAGGCGGCGAGCGCGCCAAATGTGAGCGAAGAAAGGGAGAATGGAAAGTTTGCCATTCATCCGTAATGTGATGTTCAATCCGTTCAGACGTGTTTATTAAAGCTTTCTCGTTGCGTACAGTAGTCAAGTTGTAGTTGTTTCTTTCCTACCGAAATCCTGGTTCCGCGTTCCGCTTCGGTGACCCTGTTCTGCGTTGTGGTGTGTCCACCTCTGCCCAACAATTTCAACGACAATGTTGTAATCATTAATGACAAATCGTTCAATTTGAAGATATTTCGAAATAGTACTTTGTAGTTAAAGTGAGTGATACTCCTTAGGCCCCAAGCACAATGTGAACGGCAACGCGGTACAACGGCAAAACGGCATGCCCATCTTGATCTACACTTTACTTATCAATCCCATGTTGACTAAATCCTTTTCAACATTGACTTGACAAGTAGAGTGTAGCTCAAGATGGGCTTGCCGTTGTACCGCGCTGCCACTCACATTGTGCTTGGGGCTTTACTACAGGCTTTGTTTCAGTGTAAAAATGAAAGTTTTTTTTTATCTCTTTTGGGACCACCCTTGACTGATGGTCCATGACTTCAACCCTGCTCTTCCGCCCTTCAGAATCGATTTGTTTTGGGTTTCTCGGCTTTCATCGACAAAAAATAAAACGATCCGGCCGCACTGCGCCAAATTCGACAAACCAAGACTAACAATTCAAAAGGCCTCATCTCCAAAAAGTAAACAATGAGAAAAACGCAATCTTGTTTTGTCAAACAATAAATCAAATTTATATTATGAATTTAAGCATTGTATGTTATTTTATCATCCAGAAAGTCGCTGAACAAACTGATTTATAGCAATGAATATTAATCACTATCATTTTAGCAAAAAATCCTACTAAAAAAACGAGTCAAAGGAAATGAGGCTTTTATTTCACCAAAAGGTATTAAGCCCTTTTGATTTGTGCCCATAGACGCCGGCCGACGCTGATGAGGCCAGTGAGTTGACGCCTTTGTTTACTCTAACATGTGTTGAGGCCTTCTAGTTGTGGCTTCTTTTTTCATCATCTTGTGATGTGGCCTTTTGAAAATCATCCAAAATTGATGATGAAATAAGAAAATTGAAGTGTAGAAGAGTGTTAAGTGGTGAAGTAAGGTACAAGGAAATCTCTACAGCAAAAAAAAGATTCGGGCGGTCGATTAAATATGTGATTTATTTACTCCCTCGTCATTCATGAACATAGGGTGTGCTACGCGAGTTTGTCGTCAAGAAAATATTGGTTCAATATTGCAATTGAACGTTATTTTTCATGCAATTGTAATCAAATCGTGTTTTGCCGATAATTAGTGAAGTACAGACAGGCTGACGCAGGTATTATAAGGTAGTGTGAAACAAAATACATCAGTCTACAGGAACCCGATGGAAAATTTGATCATGTTCACCATTGCGACAAGCGCTGTGTAAAATAATACAAAGCGTAATCGCTCCGTAGCATAACTTACTTCTACTTAGTAAATTGAACCGTTTTTCGTTCTCTAAATTGCAATTTTGAAGTTTTTTTTAATAGGCCTCAACTCGGTTTCAGTCGAATATAGAAATGAGGCCTTTTTAGGAAAAGGCCGCATTTGCGATAAATAACCTGATTAGCGGAAAATGAGATGGGGCCTTTTAGAAAAATGTAGTTTTTTCAACATTCATGCATATTTTTGTATGGCTATTGTATGTTTCAGAAAGAATAAGCTCTTATACACTAAAATCAGCAAAAACCTGATTTGTTTACATTTTGGACTTGAGGCCTTTTGAATTGTTAGTCTTGAAACATTGTGCGCACCCAAAGTGTCAAACGAGTGCAAATCCGCGAAAATAACGTAAATTTTGGTAGAAAACTATGCCAAAACCGTGTGAAAAGTGTTGCAAAACCTAGATGTTGTGCCGATGCAGTGTAATCAAGTGGAATTCCTCATGAAAAAGTGAAATTCGCGTCGGAAAGCGCATTTTTCACCTGCGCCATCGGTGGTGCTTTCGGCCGGGAGTGCTAGCGCTACTGCTCGGCGGTTTCATCGACTTTTGGGTGGGGGGAACGGTTGTTCGTCGATTGTTTTTATCCGGCTGTTCGTTGGCAAAGGTCAAGAACACGAAGCGCCGGGTTGTTTACTAAACAGTTCGTCGCTTCGATAGATCGAAAGTAGTTTCGGTAGCGTTATTTTTGTTGCGAGTGTTTTTTTTTTTGTTCTTAGTTATTAGTGATTGTATGTGTTAAATTGCGATCATGTCGACGGTGGTGCTACAGTTCGTGAGTGGGCTGAAAAGCCGCAACAAGGATGCACAGAATAAGGCGGCCCAGGAACTGTCGCTGTACGTCAAGACGGAACTGCGCGAGATTCCGCAGGATGATCTGCTGGCGTTCTTCGAGGACTTCAACCAGTACATTTTTGAGATGTTGTCCAGTGCCGACATCAACGACAAGAAAGGAGGCGTGCTGGCCATTAGTAAGTACTCGACACTTGACAGTGATCAATTTTAGTTCTTCTTGGCATTAACGCCTTCACTGGAACAGAGCCTGCTTTTATTTCTCTTCTCTTATCTACACTCAGCTTAGTGTTTTTATAAACACTTCCACAGGTATTAACTGAGAGCTTTCTTTGCCAAAGTTGCCATTTTCGTATTCGTATAGTTTTCCAAAATTTACATCAAATGATGTACAATATTCTCTATTACAGATTGCTTGATAAGTGGCGATGTGGTCAACACGACGACTCAGATTTCCCGTTATTCGAACAATCTCCGGAATCTGCTTCCGTCGAGTGACATTTCGGTGATGGAGCTGGCAGCGAAGGTGCTCGTCAAGTTAGCCCTGCTACCCGGCTCCAAGGGCGCCGAGTCGTTCGAGTTCGACATCAAACGTGCCTTCGAGTGGCTGATGGAGGAACGAACCGAGGGCAAACGCCATGCCGCCGTTTTGGTGCTGCGTGAACTGGCCGTGGCCATGCCGACGTTTTTCTACCAGCAAGTTGGAAGCTTTTTCGAGCACATATTCGTCGCCATCAAGGATCCCAAGCCGATGATTCGGGAGGGAGCTGGTCAAGCCTTGCGGGCTGTATTGATTGTCACTTCGCAGAGAGAGGGAACCAAGCAGAATAATAATCCACAATGGTATGTTACCTTTAATCTCAGACCTTACTTAATTATAATACATGAAATGAAGAATTATACACATATAATCTTTTTCGTTATTTCTAGGTACAACCACTGTTACGACAACGCAATGGAATGCTTCAGGGAGCTTCCTTCCCGCGAGAAAGGTTTCAACCGAGATGATCGCATCCACGGAGCAATAATTGTGTTCAATGAAATCTTACGATGTTCAAATGCAGCCTGGGAGAAAAAGTACATGCAGTTGGAAGGTTTGAACGTCGATCGCAGGTCTCGGCACACGGATGAAGGTCACAGCATTTTCCCCCGGATTCGTGTCCCGTTCATGGACAAGCTAGGTGGAGGACATAGCTCTGGAGCGTCTCGTACCAGTGAGGGAAGTGATGTCAAATTCTTCCGCCAGAATAGCTCCATTCAGGAGTCTGCAATCTGCCGAGCGTTGACGAACGACAACTACGAATTGATTTGTCAGAAAGTGCTTGAGCAACGCAATTCAAAGTCACCCTACGTGATTCAGTCGCTGCTGACCATTCTACCTCGATTGGCCGCCTTCAATCGCAGAGACTTTGTCAATAACCATTTGAAAACTGTCGTCAACTATCTTATCCTAACGATTAAGAGCAAAGAAAAGGAACGGAATCTGGCGTTCGTCACGCTTGGCTATATCGCCGTGGCAGTCGAGAAGGATATTGCCCCCTTCAGGACCAGGATCATCGAGGTGATCACGGCTGCTCTGCCTCCAAAAGAAACCCCAAGCAAGAAGAAAGTCTGCGTCGATCCGTCGGTGTTCATGTGCATCACCCTCTTGGGTCATGCGTTAAAAAGTGCAATTACAACCGATGTCAAGAGCTTGATCTTGCCAATGCTTTCGACTGGACTGAGCACAGGGCTAACGGTGTGCTTACACGAGTTGAGCGAGAATGTGCCGCAGCTGAGGCAGGAAATTACCAGCGGACTGTTGAAGATTTTGTCCTGCGTGCTGATGAATAAACCATTGCCGCAGTTTATACCCGGGCGGCCTCAAGGTATGTTTTTTTTTTTCTAAATTTAAAGGTAGGGAGTTGTTGATCGTGATCGTCATTAGTTCAAATTTCCAATAGTTGCACAATCACTGCAAAAAACTCTGAATGAATCTTCACTCGTACAAGTTATCTCTCTCACATTTGGCTGAAAATTTAATGGATTGATCACTAGCTGGTGGTGACCAAGCGATTAAGTTTTCACCTCAAACAGGTGTTCGTTACTCCAGATATGTGCTTTTGAAAATTAGAAGTTTGGCTTCGATTCATGTTCCCCTTAAAAGACTGAAACATCGAGGAATGTTAGGTAGATAAAATACAATATTCACTGACACTTTCGATAAGATCATTCCACGATTTCCGATACGAATGCCGAAAACATAAACTGTAACCTTTCTGAGATAATATCAAGAGAGGTTCTGTTCGCAAAGGTGAACTGGGAGTTGTCCGTCGTAGAAACCCGTCGCACCCGGAATCCTACATACGAGGAGGTGCAGGAGCGGAAGGACAAGCTCACAGAACTTGCTGGCAACTTCGACGCACTTTAGACCTCGATCGAAGAGAACACCAGCAACTCGCAAGACGTCGCGTCGGAGTTCAACTGTCGGCTGCAGTTCGACGATATGTATTTCAAGGCCAAAGAATTGTACACGGCGGTCCCTGAGGATAATCAGGACGGATATCCAACTACAGTGCCGGAACCGGAGAATCGATTAATGACCTGCGGGATGCAATCAGAGCGCTCGTCAAAACGCAACAAGCTGTGATCATGCATCAAATCCAACCCTGTGCAGCACCCGCTGCCGAACAGGTATCGAATCAGGATCACCATCTGAACGTGAAGCTGCCTCAGCTCAACATTCCAGTGTTTAAAGGAGAGCGCAAGAACTGGCACTCCTTCAAGGACCTGTTCGTGAGTACCATCCACAGAAGGACGGACCTAAAGGATTCGCTGAAGATGCAGTACTTACTGTCGTATTTGGATAGCGAAGCGAAGAAGATGGTCAGTTCGTTTCCAATCAGTGAAGCCTGGAAAACACTCGTGACGCATTACAAGAAGAAGAAGTATACGGTGTTTGCCCTGGTTATAGAATTCATCGACAACTGTTAACCTCCCTCAAGAAGCTGGTGACATCCGACGACGTTATACGTCAGCTCAAGGCTCTCGGCAACAAGTTTGAATCGGGGGATCCGTGGCTCATCCACATACTGCTGGAGAAGGTTGACAGAGAAACCCGATCATTGTGGGCGCAGAAAATTATCGACATCGATTGGAGTTTCTGCAGAAGCGGTACGGTGCACTCGAGGCGTGCACAGCGTTCACAAAATGGCCCAGTGGAGACATCGTAAAAAAGGAGTACCATTTTGATTCGAGTCCCGGACAGCTTCAAATTTTGGACACTACTTTGTATGGGACAGATTTCACTCGAAATGTTTCAAATTTTGTCGGTAAAAAGTTCCCAAACTAAATTCTGTTCAATTACGGAATTCATTAAACGCGACATCGTAGCAGTCAGGGTGGAGGTTCCTACCGCTAGGGGGAAAGCTGATATCGTCATGGTCTCGGCGTATTTCCCAGGCGACGCGGAAGATGTTCCTCCTCCAGAGATTGCTGCGCTAACCTCCTTCTGTGAAACAAAAAACATTCCCCTTGTCATCGGATGTGACGCGAATGCGCATCACACTGTATAGGGAAGTACAAATATAAATCCTCGAGAGGAGCACCTTTTACAGTTTCTATCCTCAAAAAACTTTCATGTGTAGGCTTGTCACCTGTGTACATATGTAACACAGGTGACAAGCCTACATATGAAAACGCCATACGACAGGAAGTGCTGGATCTGACTTTATGTAGTCAGTCCATCTCCCACAAAATAACAAACTGGCATGTTTCTGATGAAATATCTATGTCAGACCACAAACGCATAGTCTTTGAATGGGAAGGGAGTCTAACTATTGCAATATCATAAATCCTAATATCAAAACAGTATTAGAGTTAGAGTTGACTCTATAAAATCCAAAATTCTTAATGCATATCAAAAAAGCTGTCTAGACTGTTAGGTCGAGCAGAGATGTTCCTTGGTGGAACAACCATCATGAAAACTGCACGGAGGGAGTTCAACCGTGCCAAACGCTCTACTGATTGGAGCCTATACCGAAAGGCTCTGACAGATCACATCAAGGAAATAAAGCTAGCTAAGCGGAAATCGTGGGTCCTCATGTGTGATAGCATTGAGAAGACTCCCGTAGCTGCCAGACTTCATAAAACTATCGAAAGACCACTCCAATGGTCTTGGAACTCTCCGAAAGAATGGCGGTTCGCTCACTGTGGATCCCACAGAAACACTGAGTGAAATGCTGAGGACTCACTTCCCTGATTCAATCCCTGAAGCGAGCGTGAACGCTAATGGCGACAGACATGGCGTCTCTGGTCAACAAGAGCTCCTGTCATGGGACTCAGTCTTTACGCGAGCAAGGGTGGAAAGGGCAGTGAGATCCTTTGAGCCATTTAAATCTGCTGGTGTTCAGTTCGACAACAGTCGACCCGAAACTGAAGCAGCGGCGTCTGGCAGTGGCAGCGGTATGCACAACGAGAGCTCCGCCCATCCAACCGATGACGACAACGATGACGATCCGACACCGAATCATGGTGTTATAAAAGCAAGGGCCGAACTGCGCAACGGAGTCAGTTTTTGTTCACCCGTCAGCGTAACAACAGTCGAGCGTGAAGTCCCGAGCCGTTATCCAGCCGAAGCCGAGTTGGCGAACCGTGATCGTCGCGAGCAAACCGAACTCGACTGCCAACGCGAGTGATTCGGTTATAAAACCGAATGCGTGTGTGACGCAACGATTAGTTGCACGCGAGCCGCCTTACAGTGCGAATCCGAAAGTAGCCGTCTGCCGGCTGAACAAATCCATGTACCGGACGGCAATGGACTGCACTGCACTGGCAGAACTGAGTGGCTCGCGTTCCCTCAAAGAACCGAGCGGGATGGTTGAAGGACTCTATGTTCCTTCCGACGCTGGCTGGGCTTCGCCTCATGAAGCCGCGATCCGGTTCAGCTGGACTAACCCTCTAGCTAGCAGCAACCAGTAACTCCATATGTGAATTTTTTTTCTTAGCGACTCGAGTGAATATTTTTTCCAAATCAACTCAAAACTATTGGGTGGATGGGCACTGGATGTGGGGTGGTCGGAAATCAAACACGAAAGAAGACTTAATTTACACTACTGTATTCATTCTTCTCTTTTTACAAAACTACTTTCTTCTTCAACTTATTCTTCAGCCGGCAGACGGCTACTTTCGGATTCGCACTGTAAGGCGGCTCGCGTGCAACTAATCGTTGCGTCACACACGCATTCGGTTTTATAACCGAATCACTCGCGTTGGCAGTCGAGTTCGGTTTGCTCGCGACGATCACGGTTCGCCAACTCGGCTTCGGCTGGATAACGGCTCGGGACTTCACGCTCGACTGTTGTTACGCTGACGGGTGAACAAAAACTGACTCCGTTGCGCAGTTCGGCCCTTGCTTTTATAACACCATGATTCGGTGTCGGATCGTCATCGTTGTCGTCATCGGTTGGATGGGCGGAGCTCTCGTTGTGCATACCGCTGCCACTGCCAGACGCCGCTGCTTCAGTTTCGGGTCGACTGTTGTCGAACTGAACAGCTGGTATGGATGGAATTTTCCCAGCGCTTATCCACAAAGAGGAGCAAACGCTTATTTCTCCCATGGTAGAGATTTTTAAGGCCAGTTTAGTCTTAGGACATATTCCAGATGACTGGCGTCAAGTTCGAGTTGTCTCTATCCCGAAGGCGGGAAAAAAGACAAAACCAATCCCAAAGCTTACAGACCGATAAGTTCATAGAGTTCATAAATTCAAAATTTATGGAATTCACTTACCAAAGTGGAAAATCTACGATCCCAGCACTACACATGCTAGTCAACAAGATCGAGAAAACTTTTCATGGAAATCGCGATCGTGGCATTTCTTGACATTGAGGGTACATTCGATAACGCTTCCTATTCCTCTATAGTGTCAGCAATGCATAGGAGAAAATTTGTAACCTGGGTACATGCTATGCTAGCAAATCGCCGAATCTCATCCGAGTTGAGCGGATCGTGCGCCACTGTCATGGCCACAAAGGGGTGTCCTCAACTCCTCTATTTTCACCTTTGCTATGGTCTCTAGTGGTGGATGATCTTCTTAATAGCTTGGCAAACAGAGGATTCGAGGTTGTTGGTTATGCTGATGATGTTGTCATCATTGTACGCGGCAAATTTGAAAGCGTTGTCCTTGCAAGAATGCAATCAGCTCTCGATTACACACTTTCCTGGTGTCTGAAAGAGAAACGGGATAAATCCTTCAAAAACTACGATTGTTCCTATCACAAAGCGCAGAAAGGTACAGCTGCAACCTCTTTTCCTTAATCAAACACAATTGGTTTGCTCAAACGAAATCAAATATCTTGGCATTACGCGTGATGCTAAACTCAATTGGAACACACATCTTCAAAACATGGTAAATAAAGGTCTCAATTCTCTGTGGGTTTGCTCGAAGACCTGTGGAAAGAAGTGGGGCCTAAAACCTAATATGATCATGTGGATATATAAAACCATTGTTCGGCCTAGAAAAGCCTACGCTTCCGTTGCTTGGTGGCAAAAAAAAGGGAAGTTACGGCTAGAGCCAACCCCTTCATTTGCCTTAGATGCAATGCTTAATCTGCCCCGGCTAGATCAATTCATAAAGCTGGATGCTGAGAAAAGCGCTCTGAGGCTAAAACGATCAATAAACCTTCTGCCAGGTGATTTAACCGGTACCTACGGTACTAAACGAATTTTCTATAAATCCAATTGTAGAAAAATGCAGTGACTGGATGGAAATGGTTGTGAATTATGACATACCATATACGGTGTTCATTCCTTCTCGCCAAGAGTGGCAAGAAGGTGGACCGAGTATTCCTCCAGGCTCAATCAAATTCTACACTGATGGATCGAGAATGAACAATCGTTCTGGATCTGGAGTGCACGGACCAAGAACTAAAATCTCTGTCCCTCTCGGACAGTGGCCTACAGTTTTTCAGGCTGAAAACTGTATGTAACTGAAACTTCATTGAATGTGCGCAGCTCAGCGTAAAGAGGAATTACAGAAATGCCACACCCTTTATTTTCTCCGACAGCCAAGCAGCTCTTCATGCTTTGCAAGCTTACACTTTTAACTCAAAATTAGTGTGGGAATGTGTTCTTGCTCTAAAAACCCTAGCCATCCGCAATAGAATCAAACTATATTGGATCCCGGGGCATACGGGTCTAGAGGATAATGAAATTGCCGATGAGCTAGCCAGGATCCATTCCATACATTTATTGGTCCTGAGCCATTCTTTGGCATATCAAACTGCTCACTAAATATTGAACTGAACAGCTGGTTGTCCAGTCAAATTATATCCAATTAGAAAACAGTTTGCAATGCGAATCAGTCCAAAAGATTCGTCACAATCAATTCGAAACAAACACAAAAACTCATTGGTCTCAACTAAAGGGACCTCAGCATCTACACCGGTCCAATAACTGGACACTATCCCAGCAGATACCATTTACAAAAGATCAAAGCCATCCAAAACCGAAATTGCAGTTTCTGTAGTGAAATGTGCGAAACCTTTCAACAGAGTGGTTGAAGCATTCAACCCCACTCTGACACGTTCACAGGAAGGTCGCTTCATCGTCCGTTTGCCAATGGATGACACGAATCTCAAACTAAGAAACTCGTTGATCGCCGCTACCAGACGGTAAAATGCATGGAACGCAGATTCGACAGCAACAACGATTTCAAGCAACGCTACCTGTCATTCATGCAGGAATGCTCCAAATCATATTATCTGCCATACCACGGCGTCATTAAAGAGGACAGCATCACTACCAAACTCAGAGTAGTATTTGATAGCTCATCACCTACCACGACTGAAGCATCATTCAACGACGTAATGCTGGAAGCTCCGAACATCAACGCAGATCTGTTCGACGTACTGCTACGGTTCAGATCGTATCCAGTGATCTCCTTGGCGGACATCGAAAAGAACTTCCGGAAACTGAGCGAACATCTCAAGTTGTTGACGTATCGACCAGGGGACTGACACAGCTGTCATCTTGCATACATTTCGGCTCTTCCTCACATCGTTTTGGTACTTCGGGTTTTGGTACCCACTTTCTGGTCGGTTTGCCCTAACCTTGCTCCTGATTTTAGAGTATACGGCTCATACGCTGCTAGTGCTAGAATCTGGCAATTAAACATATCGCATTGAATCGTCGTATTTAATGACGCTTTTCATTAGTTCATCATTTTGTTTAATGTTTTACGCATCAGCGAGGCATCATTGATGTCTCTTACCCATAAAAACATATGTTTTGTCCCTCCCAAAATAATCAAAACAAGAACACTGGACGCCATGTGGAATTGATGTTGGGTTGGTAAATATTGGCTCATGTCACCCCCCTGGTATCGACACACACGTGCGAGCTGTCAGCAGGCGGCAGGGAGATTGGATCGACGTTCCAAAATTTCGCTTTCGATGACGTAGTTAGTGGCTGGAGGACTAAAGCGATTGGTAGCGCTCCAGTGTTTCCTCGTCGTAGGCCTCGTCTGGTACGTCTCGGTTCCACGTAGAAGAATCATCTGACAGCCACGAGGGCTCTGTACACCAAAGCGGATGATCGACAAGCTCCAACGGAGAAATCCACAGGATGCACCATCTCTTTGATTTTCCTTGGAAGCGACGTATGATCAGTGCTTTCTAGGCAAGGTGTCTAAAATCGATGACGTTCTGTTGGCTATGTAGGTGTTCCACTTGCGGGGGTGGCCGGAAAGCCACTTCAATACGATGGTGAAATCCGTCTCGACATACTCAGGGTGTTTACTACCTGGAAAACCTGGAATTATCAGGGAATTTTGTTCAACCTGGAAAAACCTGGAATTCTCAGGGAATTTCAGCCATGATCAGGGAAATTATTTTAAATCAGTAATAAGGTACCGTGGGGCAAGTGGGTAATGGAATTCGCATAGTTGAGATTCTTCAAATTCTAGAGACTTTAAATTGAAACAAATGAGGTCGTGTATATTTTTTAGCTTGACTCCCACCAAATATAAGCAGCATGCTAAAATTGATTTTATGAAAAATCGAAAAAAAAATACAGAAAAAGTTTTTGAAAAATGTCTCCTTACTTTTCACTTGTCTCAAAAGTGGGGCAAGTGAAAAGTTTACCGTTTCGAACAATAAATTCAAAAACAAACAGTTATATTCAGGATTTCTATTAGCTTTAACATTTTTTAAGGCTTCTCAATGAACAATAACATAAGTAACATGTAAACAAAGAAAATGTTATTCTTTTCACTTGAATTTTCTTCTGTTCAGTTATGTTAGTTGAAATGATTCGACAACATTATAACTGCAACATTTCCAATGTTAGTTCTTACATTATAGGACAGCAATTGCATTTCTGCTCTGTAGAATTTCCACCGCTCGTTATTTGTTTTTGAAAAAGTTGGATATGACTTCGGATAACTCTTCGGGAGAAATCAAACGGAATCCTTTAATAACGTATTGAGAATCTTTTTTATGTGGATAGACCTATACCCCATTTTTACGTTCTGAACTAGCTTTACATAGACATTCCACGAGATTTCCGTGTGTTCTTTAATATTGCAACTTTCCAGTCAACGTCTTCCTTTTAATTGCAGGGCTGGTAGCAAGTCACTTTTTAGTGACTTGGTCACTTTTTTCGACCTGGTCACTAAAAAGTCACTATATTCAACAAAAAGTCACTAAAGTCACTTTTTTCACGAAAATGGTCACTAAAGTCACTTTTTTCGTGATCTGATGAGTATGAAATTAATGGCAGGTTACCTTTCCAAACATCATCAAAAATCCTCCGAAAAATAAGATGGTTAGAAATAAAAACCAAAAAATTCAAAGAGTTTCTCAGAAACTCGTACAGAACTTCTAAAGCGAGTACTATTAATAATTTAGGAATTTGTATTTGAAATTCCAACAAATAAACTATACATTCTTATCATGAACTATAACATGCTTGTCGGCTCAGTGTCAGTTCACTTTCATTCGTTGACAACTCAGTCGAGATGGTGGATCCATGCTGGCGAACCGGTTCCGCTTTCCGTTGCCGTTCCGCTATCATTGCGTTTGGGCCTTTACTGTTGTTTATTTGGAAGAAATGGTTTAATTTTACAGACATTCTGCCACGAATTTAGCTTTTGAACTTTGAATTCTATCAGGATTTTTTTCAGACTTGTTTGAAATTCATTCACGATTGTCGCCAAAATGTTGTCTTTTATTTTTAGATTTTTTTAGATCTCAGCGCAATTTTAAGCTTTCATTCCATACAAAAAGATTGGAAATCGGTTAAGCTGTTCAAAAGTTATAATTTTTTTAAACATTAAAAATCTAATGCGCTGAGACCTACAGTGTGTGACGATAAAAAATGACTGATTTTTTATTTTCAAAAAAATATATCTCAAAAACTAAAAAACATACATCGCTGAAAATTTGACAGTATACGTAAAATTTGCTGAACTTTTAAGAAAAAATGAGAACAGCGATAGCCCCTTTGATCCCGAGGCCTTCAAAACACGAAAAAACGGAAACTATTGAGTTTCTTTTATGTAGAAAACACAATTTTTGTGAAATTTTATATTTTTCCTGGAAAGTCAAAATCTTTAGCCTTCATTTCGTCCAAAAAGATCGAAAATCGGTCGAACGGTTCAAAAGTTATAATTTTTTTTTAAAATAAAAATTTTGCAAAATCGCGGTCACCCTATTTCGGAAATGGTCACCCTAATCAAAAAATCCAAAAATACGTGTATCCTTATTTCGGATAAGGAACAAAATAGCAAATTTTCACGGAATTCGGAGACCCACTAGATCGGTTTTTCATGGAATGGCTGAATGTGACAAAACAACTTTTAAATTTTCTAGAACATACTCACAGATAACAATAAGTTGACTGAAACTGTTTATCATTTGATGACTCTCCACTAGAGTGTTCATTTCCCGGCCATTTTGTTCGTCCCGGGATTCGGGACAAAAATCTTGTCTCGGGAAGTGCCGGGACCCGGGATTTATAAAATGTTCAATAAAAATAAAGTATTTTGATAGAAATTGAATTACAAATCCAACAATACAAAGTGTAATACAATACAACAATAATACATTATTTATTTATTTAATAATAACAACATAACATAAATACATACATACATTATTATACAATACAACAATACAATTAACAATACAATACTCATTCAAATGAAATGAAAAGCTAATGTAGCTTTCCAATAACTATAACAAATCATATATCATATATGGTTTTCGCATTCTGTTGATGTAACTTAATAAAAATCAAAACTTAGCTTGACTTATTATGGGTTTGCTAGTGTTTTTTTCAAATTCTCTATACTGCCCATAAACACATGTCAGTATCTTGTTTGCTTGGATTCCACATGGGACAATAGAAGTATGGTGAAAAATTAAGTCATAATATTTAAGCAATTTGCTTCAGACATTTTAAAACTCATCAAAACTTTAGAACAAAAGAAACAATTAAAGATAATTGAAGGTATTGTAGAATATCGTGCTAAAAGTTAATAACTGAAAATTATTGATCGAAGTTTAGATGTACTTTCAAATTAGCTTTCTCAATATTTGCTTACAAAAATGGCAAATGTTGAAGAGAAAAGCATTGAAGCTAAGTAGCCCGTCATTCGTTGATTCTGCATGCCATGTTGATTTTGCAGCTCGCAATTTCAAAGTGATAAAACTTAGTCAACATAAGTAATATTGATTCGAAAAAGTATCACTACTTGCGCTTACATGCAGAAAGTATGCTGATACTTTTTCAGTTATCTCAGTGCAAAACCAAGCGGTTTTCTTTGTTTCGCAATCGTGAGATGAATTAGCCACAATCATCGATGCCCAGTACAAATTTCAATGACGGTCTACTTTGCCTTAAAACTTTGCAACTAGACAAATAAAAATATGTGTTTCTTACTTGGTACATTGGTCTTATCTTGAAAATAATTACTCTTTTCAATTATGGTTTTCTATTTTATCTAATAAGAAAAATGTCATTGTTTTTTATTGAAGTTAAGTGGTATTCATCAAATTCTACATACATTTCGGGAAACCCGAGATTCTCGGGGTGTCAGAACTACTATCCCGGGAAACGGAAAATCCCGAAATTTGTTAAAGCCCTGAATTTTTTGTCCCGGTATGAACACTCTACTCTCCACGGTATTAACACGAAAGGGGTATCCAGTTTCTAACATATTCTGAATCTACGTTAAAAGTTTCACAATTTTATCATATACCTTTCAGAAGTGCAATAAAATTGTGTCATACTTAGAAAAATGTGCTCTTTCGATCAAGCTACAAAAAACTGTGATTTTTGTCAACCCAATTGTCAAAAATGACGAATATGATAAATATGCAGTTATGGGCAGTAGATTGGTTTATATACACATAGAACGTATTTTATTTCTAGCCATTTTTATGACCAATACTTGTAGTTTTGAAGTCACTTTTTGGTCACTATTTGGCCACTATTTGGTCACTTTTTGGTCACTATTTTGATCATTTTGGTCACTAAAGTCACTATTATTTTGCTGTCCAACTGCTACCAGCCCTGTAATTGGCTGCCCGAAGTAGACATATTAATATTGTAATGTTTGGCAACATCTTTTAGAGAAGTTCCATGATTTCTAATAGCTTTTAACGCTTGAGTATAGTGTTTCTTGAATTATCAGCACGTTATGTTTTTCTATGATAATTGCTAACCATGTTTAGCCATAGCTACTAAAGGAGAAAACACAAATTCAATCTCTAATGATAAACTTTTCACTTGCCCCACCTGATAAGGAAATTGACGGTGTTTAAATTTAGTTATTTTTAGGTATACGTCGAATTAATTCTAAAACTTTTTTTATTGCAGTTTGAAACTGTCACAGAGGACAACTAAGAAGTAACACTGGAAATTATTTTCCGCAACTTTTTTCCACTGAAAATTTTAAAATAAGATTGTACGCCGGCAACTTGTTACGGAGTAACAGTTGACAGGTTAACATTTTTTCGCTCTATTATGCAATAAGAGCTGAAAAATCTCAGAAATCTCTTACCTATCGTAATGTTCGCAATGGCCTCAAAGGTTTACGCATGAGTTTAAAACGTTTATTCACATATTCAGTGAAATATATTAATTGTTTTCACTTACCCCATTTACCCACTTGCCCCGCGGTACCTTATAGGATAGAATATGTCCTCTTTGTGACAGAAAATCTTTTCAATCAGAAAAATTTTCGGCTGCGCCGCTATCAAAACGCTACTAGAGATGTTCAGTCCTTATTTGTTTACGATTTTTATTTTTGTCAAAGCTTGGATTGGAAAGTTGGTAAAGGCAAATGTGTCTACAAAAATGTTTTTTGACTATTCCACAAGTTCTGGAGGAAGCTTCAAGGAATGTTTCAGGTTTTCTATAGATTCTTTGGGGAATACCTTTATGAATTTCTCCAGGAATGGTACCAGAATTTTTTCAAGGTATGCTTAAATGAATTACTTCACAAATTGTGTCAAAAAATCGTAGAACATTGCAACATTATTACCTCCAGTAATTTTCAGATAGATCACTCTGAAAAAAAATAACAGCGATTATCCTAGGATTTCCTCCACACATTTTTCCAGTTGTTACTTCTAGGAGATTTACCACATATCATAAAGTAGTTCCACAAAGGTTGCTTCTTCATTTCGATATTTTTCCATGAAACCCTACCAAAACTCCCACGCTGATTTTTTCATTTTTTATAGGGATTCTATCATCCTCGATTACTTTCAGATATTACTCAGAAAATTGCTCCATGCATTATTCAATGAAATCTTTTATAAACTTTTCCAAGAATTTCTCTAAAAATCGATCTGGTATTTCTTCTTAAGTTCCTCAAAATTTCTCTGCTGTGGATTTCTCTAATATTTTTTCAAATAATATTTCCAAACTCCATGGACTCTTGAAAACTTCATTCAAGGTTCCACATCAGTTATTACTACAGCCATTCTTACAGGTATTTTTCTAATTACAGTTAAACCTCCATGAGTCGATGTTCCATTGTTCCATGACTCGATATCGACTCATGGAACCATACTGAAAACAAAATTTCATGGTTACTATGATGGTCCCCTCAAACAGATTTCCAAGGCATTTGTTTCCACGACTCAATATTTCCATGAGTCGATGGTCCCTTCAGATATCGACTCATGGAGGTTTTACTGTATTCATACTTGAATTTATGCAGGGAGTCTCTCCGAGTTTCTTCACAAAGTCTTGTAGGACATTATACAAAGATTCGAGTGTTTTTCAGTTATATTATCAAGAAAATCCCAAGAAGTATTTCATCAAGGAGTTCTTTCAGAGATCCTCGTAGGAAATAATCAAGGCATACTTGGAACTCACAAAAATTTTCTTTACAAATTCCACGCGGATTTTTCTCAAAATTTCCTCCAAAAAAATTGACACAAATCCTTGACATTTCCCTGGAGATATCTCTGCAAGCATGAATAGATTTTTTTTTAGATTTCTTTGGCAAATAACTAAATGAATTTCGAATTTTGAAGAAGCTTTATGTCTTTTAAAGAAAGTTATTGAAAAATCACAAATCAAACTCCTGAAGAGATCGTTGGAGTTTTATGTGAAAGAAATCCACAGTAAAACAAGCAGTAATACTTGTCGTAATGTCAAATGACTCTAAAAAATCATTCTTATAGAAATTCAGGTATGGTCTCATTCTGGTACATGTTGGGTTTGTTTTTTTCAGGCGAGAGGTATCTTAAATTCTTAATTCCAAGACAATCAAACGCTACCAGACCCGTTTTCTCCAAGGTATCATCTTGAAAAAAATACAAAACGCCCTCTAAAGAAATTGTATGGGTGTATCACTGATGTCCGTAATTCAGAAGGTTTTTTCCCTTAAGAATAGCATATTTTCTTCATATCTGATTTTGATGATTTAAGGCACTTCCAGATCAATTGGTTAGAATATATTTTTTTTTTCAAGAAATCAAATAAAAATCACCAAATTTTTATTTATTCTTATGATGTTGTTTACATGTTTAAAACAAACTGATAATAAAATATTTGTTTGTTGAAATGTAAAATAGGTACATTGAAATTTATCTTTTTTTTTTAAATTTAGGTGCTTTGAAAAAAAAATTAGCCGTGTAAAATGAACTATTTGTTAAACATGTATGTATTTTGGAGAATATCTAGTACCTGGAATTGTTTTTCTTCAAACCTGAGAAACCTGGAAATCTCAGGGAATTTCATTTCTGTAAATGAGTAGATACCCTGATACTGATCGATTTGGAATCTTTCGAGTGGTGCGGAAAGTCAGAAGTGTGATAAGATGCTGATAAAAAATACTGATTATGTGCACTGAAATCTCATAAAATACCACTTGATTCACTTAAAACATTCATTAGAATTGCTTTTCGTAAGAAGAGATGGTGTTATCAACATTTTTATTAAAGTCAAAGTAAGCAGTTTGAAAAGAATGAATGTGGACAGAAATATGGATAATCAACTGATTTATTTTATAGATGTCTCTGAATCAGACCAACAACTTCCTACCTTCTTGAACTTTAGAACTAAATTTGACCTAACCGATTTCATTTTTTTGTTAGGTGGAATGAACACGAGCCTCTACGAGCAACAGATTCAAGATACGCCCACCACAGTGCTGGCCCTCCGCACTCTGGGAACCTTCAATTTCGAAGGACACAGCTTGCTACCGTTCGTGCAACGATGCGCCGATCACTTTCTGCTCAGCGAGCAGCAGGAAATTCGCATCGAAGCCGTACAGACTTGTACGCTGCTGCTGAAGCTAGCTCTCCAATCGGTCGATTCGGCAGACGGATCGGAAACCCTCACCCAGACCGTTGGAAGCGTGCTGGAGAAGATTCTGATCGTTGGTATCACCGACGTTGATCCGAATGTGCGGCTGAGGGTGCTGAAATCTTTGGATGACAGCTTCGATTCTCAGCTGGCGCAACCATGGTTCCTGAGCTCGCTGTTGATCACGATGAATGATGAGGTGTTTGAAATCAGGGAACTAGCGATTATCATCATTGGAAGACTGTCGGCCATCAATCCGGCTTACGTGATGCCAAGCTTGAGGAAAACGATGGTACAGATCCTAACGGAGCTTGAACACTCCGGTATGAGTAGAAACAAGGAGCAGAGCGCGAGAATGTTGGATCATCTGATAGTCAGCACTCCGAGGTTGATATCTTCCTATATGCGTCCGATCTTGTCGATCTTGGTTCCGAAATTGAAAGAGCCTGAATCGAATCCGGGAGTGGTGTTGAATGTGTTGAGAGCGATTGGCGATCTTGCTGAAGTCAATGGCGGCCATAACGTTTTGGAGAAATGGTCCGATGAGCTGCTGGCTACGTTGCTGGAAATGCTAAGCGATGCCGGATCAACGGAAAAGCGCGGCGTAGCTTTGTGGACTCTTGGCCAATTGGTCAGTGCCACGGGGCAAGCAGTCAAACCGTACCACAAATATCCCAATTTGATCGATATATTGATCAACTTTTTGAAAACCGAACAGCAACCGTACGTAAGGCGGGAAACGATCCGTGTCCTCGGATTGCTCGGTGCCTTGGATCCGTACAAGCACAAGATGAATCGTGGCCTGATCGACAGCCAGACCAACAATATCCTCATTTCGATTTCCGACAGCAAGACAGAGGAATATACCGATTTGTCCACGTCGGAAATGTTGATCAATATGAACAATCAGCTGGAGGAGTACTACCCCGCGGTGGCCATTTCAACGCTGATGAAGATCCTTCGTGATCCTACGTTATCCTCGCATCACACCAGCGTTGTCCAGGCGATCACCTTTATCTTCAAAAGTTTGGGTATCAAATGCGTTCCGTATTTGTCCCAGGTCTTACCCAGTCTGCTCGGCAATATTCGCAATGCCGAAATGAACTTGAAGGAGTTTTTGTTCCAGCAGCTATCGATTTTGATCGAGATAGTCAAACAGCACATCATCAGCTTCATGGAGGAAATATTCCAGCTGATCAAAACGTTCTGGAACAGTATCTATCCTTTGCAACCGACTCTGATCATTTTGGTGGAAAAGATCGCCATCGCTTTGGGATGTGAGTTCAAGATCTATCTTCCTCAGTTGATGCCGCAGATCTTGCGAGTTCTCCTTCACGATGCGTCCACCCATCGAATAGTCACCGTCAAGCTCCTCAACGCTCTGCAGAAGTTCGGGAACAATCTGGACGACTATCTTCACTTGATCATTCCAGCCATTGTTAAGCTGTTCGAACCGATCGAAGTTCCTTACCAGGTGTCCCTTGCAGCCCTAGAAACCATCAACTACCTTGCGGAGATCCTTGATTTCACCGATTTCTCGTCGCGCATCATTCATCCCTTGGTACGCGTCCTGGACAACCACCCGGGTCAGCTCCAAACGGCCGCGCTGCAAACCCTCTGCTCGATCATGATCCAACTGGGCAAGAAATACCTCGTTTTTGTCCCGCTAGTCAACCGGGTCATGATCAGGCACAAAATATCTTACACAGAGTACAACAAACTCCTCTCCAAGCTGCAAAGTCAGAGCACCCTCGCCCTGGACGATGAATTCCGACTGCGCCAAGCTCGGTTCAAGAATCGCGAAATGTCCCTCGCTGGGGACACCACCATCCGCAAGTTGAACGTGTCCACCGCGGATCTCCAGCTGGCGTTCAAAGCTAATCGCAGGGTGTCCCGTGACGATTGGCTCGAGTGGCTCCGTCGGCTCAGCATTGGTCTTCTGAAGGAGTCCAAAAGCCCGGCGCTGCGATCCTGCCGAACCCTGGCCCAAAACTATCCCCAACTGTTGAAGGATTTGTTCAACGCAGCCTTCGTCAGCTGCTGGACCGATTTGCCCGATAGTCTCAAAGAGGAACTATCGTCCAGCTTGAGGCAGGCTCTGATGGTGCCGGACCTTCCGGAAATTACCCAAACCATTCTCAACCTGGCCGAGTTTATGGAACACTGCGAGAATGATGCGCTGAGGATCGATCCGAAGATCTTGGGCGAGAGGGCCATGGAGTGCCGAGCCTATGCCAAGGCTTTGCACTACAAGGAGGAAGAGTTCCTGAACATGAAGGACAAGGATCAGAGCGTGTTCGAGTCGTTGATTTTGATCAACAATAAGCTGCAGCAGAAGGAAGCGGCTGAGGGGCTGCTGGAGTACGCCATGGAACACAGGAGCGCTTCTGAGGAAATGAAAGTCCAGGTGAGGTGGTACGAGAAGCTGCACAGCTGGGAGAAAGCATTGAACTTGTATCAGGACAAATTGGAGAGCAATCCGGGTGATCTGGACTCGAGACTTGGTCAGTGGAGGTGTTTGGAAGCGCTAGGGGAGTGGTCAACGCTGAATACGCTGACCAAGGAGACGTGGGAATCGCTGGGAACCGAAGGACAGAGTAAGGCCGGTAGACTTGCTGCCGCTGCAGCCTGGGGTTTGAAGGATTGGGAGGGAATGCAGGAGTTTGTCAAGTTCATCCCGGAGGACACGCAGGACGGGTCGTTCTATCGTGCCGTACTGGCTGTGCATCACGGTGAGTATGAACTTGCCCAAACCCTAATTGACGATACGAGAGACTTGTTGGATACGGAATTGACCGCGATGGCCGGCGAATCGTACGAACGCGCGTACGGAGCAATGGTTTGCGTTCAAATGCTGTCGGAATTGGAAGAAGTCATTCAGTACAAGCTGATTCCCGAGCGGCAGGAAACTATCAAGGCAATGTGGTGGGATCGCTTGCTCGGTGGCCAACGTTTGGTGGAAGATTGGCAACGAATTTTGCAGGTTCATACTTTGGTTGTCCACCCCGCAAATGACGTCAAAACGTGGCTGAAGTTTGCCTCACTCTGTCGCAAGAGTGATTCGTTGAAACTTTCCGAGAAGACCCTCGTCATGCTGCTTCGCTACAATCCCTCGGAGTACCCGGATCATCCGTTGGAATTCATGCAACCAGACATCAGCTTTGCCTACGCGAAACATCTGTGGGCAGCTGGCGAGCAAGAAAAGGCTTACAATCAACTTAATCGACTAGTCGCCGATATGGGCATCGAGGGTAACTTCGACGTAGAGGAAAAGGACGAAAACCGTCGTCTGTTGGCGCGTTGCTACATGAAGCTCGGACAATGGCAGAACCAACTACAAGGACTCAACGAGCAATCCATCAAGGGCATCCTGGCATGCTACGAAAAAGCTACCAAACACGACTCTAATTGGTACAAGGCATGGCATCTCTGGGCCTACATGAACTTTGAAGTTGTCCAGAACCAGAAACAACAGGAAGACCTCATCAAGAACCCTGGCGGAGACAAGGAGAAGTGTATGATTCGGCAGTATGCCGTTCCAGCGGTTGAAGGCTTCTTCCGCTCGATCAATCTGTCACACGGAAACTCCCTCCAAGACACACTCCGTCTCCTAACCCTCTGGTTCGACTACGGACAGTATCCCAAGGTGTACGAAGCCCTGGTCGAAGGAATGCGCGTCATTGAAATCAACACATGGCTTCAGGTCATCCCTCAGTTGATCGCCCGCATCGATACTCCGCGCAACCTAGTTGGCCAACTAATCCACCAGCTGTTGAACGACATCGGAAAGTGTCATCCGCAGGCTCTTGTCTATCCGCTGACCGTTGCTTCCAATTCGGCATCCAGTGCGCGACGACAGGCCGCTCACAAGATCTTGGGCTCCATGGGTGAACATTCGTCCAACTTGGTCAACCAAGCGATCATGTGCAGCGAGGAACTGATCCGCGTGGCCATTCTGTGGCACGAACAGTGGCACGAGGGCTTGGAGGAGGCGTCGCGGCTGTATTTCGGCGACCGGAACATCAAGGGAATGTTCGAAACTTTGGAACCGCTGCACCAAATGCTTCAGAGGGGACCTCAAACCTTGAAGGAGACCTCGTTCAATCAGGCGTACGGTAGGGATCTGAACGAGGCGCAGGAGTGGTGCAAACATTATAAGGTAAATTCAAAAATGTTGTAAACTACTGTAACTAAATCGTTATTTCTTTCGCAGAACTCGGGCAACATTCGTGACTTGAACCAAGCGTGGGATTTGTACTATCACGTATTCCGCCGAATTTCCCGGCAGTTGCCGCAGCTTACCTCCCTAGAACTACAATACGTCAGTCCTAAGCTGCTAGCCTGTCGTGATCTAGAGCTAGCCGTCCCCGGAAGCTACGCCCCCGGTCAGGAGCTGATCCGAATCGCCAGCATTCAATCGAACCTCCAGGTGATCACTTCGAAGCAAAGACCGCGAAAACTTTGCATCCGTGGCTCCAACGGCAAGGAGTACATGTTCCTGCTGAAGGGCCACGAAGATTTGCGCCAGGACGAACGCGTGATGCAGCTGTTTGGGCTGGTGAACACCCTGCTGCTAAACGATCCGGACACGTTCCGTCGGAATCTGACCATTCAACGGTACGCAGTCATTCCGTTGAGCACCAATTCCGGCTTGATCGGTTGGGTGCCCCACTGCGATACGCTGCACACGCTGATTCGAGATTACCGCGAGAAGAAAAAGACCATGCTGAACATCGAGCATCGGATTATGTTGCGAATGGCAACGGATTACGACCATCTGACGTTGATGCAAAAGGTCGAAGTCTTTGAGTATGCGTTGGAGCTCACCAAAGGAGACGACCTGGCCAAGCTGCTCTGGCTGAAGAGCCCCTCGTCGGAGGTTTGGTTCGATAGAAGAACGAATTATACGCGATCCCTTGCGGTCATGTCGATGGTTGGCTACATTCTGGGACTGGGCGATCGACATCCGTCGAACTTGATGCTGGATCGATTGAGCGGCAAAATTCTGCACATCGACTTTGGCGATTGCTTCGAGGTGAGTATTCAATCTGAGTCATTACATGCAGTAATAGGGTGGCGCTAGTGATCAAACTGCAACAAAAAAGGAAAAACATTTCAAAACGGTACAACGACATTGGTGAACATTGGCTTTGCAAGACGCTATTGAGCCCAATTCGGGTCTACCCCGTTTGGCATAATGCCGTATGGCATAATGCCGTTTGGCATACAGTCGTTTGGCATAATAGCTGTTTGGCATAATGCCATTTGGCATAACGGTCGTTTGGCATAATCGCCATTTGGCATAACGGTCGTTTGGCATAATTGTGAAAAACATTGAATTTGATCAAATTCCTTCCATTAAGCAAAGGGGTGTGTATAAACTGCTCGCGATCGTACATTCCGTTGTCAGTTAGTGATAGGACATACTTCTTATCATCATTTTTTCAAGGAAACCAATATCCAATAAAGCTCTTTTGGAATTGCACCATACATGACTTCCGGGGTCATTATGTCCGGGATATTATGGCGCATTTTTAACAAAAATATATCCAACGCCTAAGTTATTCCATGTCATTTGAAAAAAAAAGGAACATGGAATTTGATGACGCACCTTATGGTACGGCATATTACTGTACCGCTGCAGTATCTTCCTTTTTCAAATTATGCCAAACGACCATTATGCCAAACGACTATCATGCCAAACGACTATTATGCCAAACGACTTTATGCCAAACGACTGTATGCCAAACGGCATTATGCCAAACGGGGTAGACCCGCCCAATTCAACTCGATCTGCGTTTTGCATCTGGGGATAAAAATGATCAAATTTGGAGGGAGTAACTTACGATCTTTACACAGGGTGTCTACTACCTGATAAAACCTGGAATTATCAGGGAATTTTATTCAACCTGGAAAAAACCTGGAATTCTCAGGGAATTTGAATTACAATCAGGGAAAATATTTTGGGGTAGTAATTCATGGTAGAATATGTTCACTACAAAGATTTTTTGCGTCAAAATCCAGAGATTATCATTACTTCAATTAAAAAAAAAAAAAAAAAATCGGCTGTGCCGCTATCATAACGTTACTTAAGCTATTCAGTGAGGATCTCTTCAGGTATGGAACTTAATCGTCTTACTAAACATCAAATATCTTCAGGTATATTTGATCAGTATAGGATTGATGTATGTAGGGCTGGGGGGCAGGTTTCTTTTTAGAGACTTGGTCTCTATTTTTATTCAAATCTCTAATAAGTCTCTATTTATAATGAAAGGTCTCTATTTTAACCAATATGGTCTTTAAAGCATTTTTTTCCCTATCTTGCTTGTGGTGAATTCTGATGCAAAATTCATTAAGGCCTCGAGAAACTTTCAGAGCCTGTTACGAGACTATTCAACTAATTCTATCAGAAATTCTTCACATATTTCTAGAGAAAATGTTCCAAGAATTTTCGTTGTGTTTTCTCCAGAATATTCATCTGGAATATTTTCAGGGACTAATACAGGATTCTCTCCAGGAATTCTTCAAAAGATTCCTCTACCAATTCTACCACCAATTTGTCAAAGGATGCTTAAAGGAATGTCGCCAGTATTGGTTCAGGACATCCTTGAGCACTTCAATAATACTACCTCCAGTCATTTCCTTAGGGGTTACTTTATTTTTTTTCCAAAGACTATTCTAGGACTTCCTCGAGATATTTTTCACTGATTCTTCAACTGAACTTTCCAGCTGTAACTCTATCAGATCTTTTAAAGATTCCCACAGAATATCTTCCAAGAAGCCCGCAGAGGTTAATTCATAAGCTTTCAGGCATTTTTTAAAGAATTTCTACGCCATTATGTCCACATTCACTTCAAAGAATTGCTACATAAATTCCTCGAGTAATTAATCAGAAAATCTATTAGGAACATTTCATATTCGACCTGTGTTTCGTGGTTCAGTTTCTCTATTATTTATTTTTGGAATTTCCTCTATATTTCATCCAAAGATTACAGTTTTTCCCAACATTCCTCAATGAATCTAATAAAAAAATACCATAGAATTCTCAAAAGTTCGTCTAAGATTCCACATTAGTTACTACTACAGCTGTTTTTCCAAGAAATCCTCCGATCATTCCTACACAATTTCGTAGCGATTTCGTTTTTCAAGGAGTTGCTTCACAGAGATTCAATATTGATCTGTTTCTTTTTGTTTCATTAATTTTAGCAATAACTCTTAAGTTAGTCAAGTGTTTTTCTAAAAATCCTTATTTATCAAAAATTACTAAACAACTTACACAAGTTTTTTTAGAGGTTACTCTTGCTGGAAATTTTTCACGAAAAACTCTTGGAAGAATGCTTGAAAAAATCTGGGAAAACTTCATTGAGAAATCTCTAAAATTTACTGGAGGAGTTACTGTTAGTGGAATTTCCTTTATCGCTATGATTCTATATATGTAGTGCACAACCCAATAAATTTTCAGCTTCATCGGTTCACTAAAACTCGAGATTTGCTTCCACAAAGTTTTGATGATAATTGTTAGAGTGAGACGAAAGATGGGGAAAATAACAAGGTCTCCCGTGTCACCTTAAAGAAATGCTGAAGGACAATTATGTAGGAAATCCTGAAAAATCCCTGGAGGTATTTCAGGTTGAATATTGCAACATGTTTAAAACGGGAGCCTTTGGACGATGTTCTAGGAAACCAATGGGAAAATCACCAAAAAAAACCTTGAGGACTAGAGATGTTCTTGAAAAATATCTGAAATTATATATGTTATTCTGTGATTATTTTTGGAAAATATCAGGTTTTTTTTTAAGATATCCAAAATAAAATTCTTGGAGAAATTCTTAGGGAAAATTCTTGAAGTGGTTTTATGGGAAATAATCACTAAATGAAATCCGTGAGAAAAATTCAAATCTCTCAAATTAAAATATCTATCCTTTTATTCAATTTGAAGAAATCTTCAGAGTTATATCTGGATCTTTGGACAAATACCTGAGATTATTTCTAATGAAATTCCTTGAGAAAATCATTGAAAGTGCAGTAATACAAACACTATTACTTGTCGTAATGTCTCGAGGAAGTTCAAACAGAAAAAAATATTCTTAGAGAAATGTCAGGGCTGATTCCATAAAGAATCAAACTTTTTTCTCCTGGTTCCTGTTAGGTCTCGATTTGGTTTTTGATTACTGTTTGCTCTCTTTTTTCAAGCAAGAGGTTTCTGAATTTTCCATGCTTCATGAACAATTTCTAAAATTATTGGAAAATGTTCAATTTCGGAAAAACCTATTCCGGATAAGTAATCTGGAATCTGGAAGTTGTTTAAACTTTGAATTATTTTTTTACAATCATGATTCATGCAGAACTCTTGAAAGTTTTCGAATGAAATGCAAACAATTAATCGTTTACCTAAATGACCACATTTGTAAATGTTATACAGATCGGGTTCGATTGAACGGGAACTTTATTATCCGTGTTTTAAACACGATGATGGAAAGAACTTTTACAAACAGAACACCATCATTATTGAATACAATTCATATGAATATTCGAATTAAGCTTTAATATGTTTAGCACATTGCTTTAAAATGTCTAAAAGAGTGAATACACTTTAAAACACTTTTTAAAATTGTCTAAATTGTGTAAATTTAGTTTGTTTTGGTCATATACAATTAAAGTATTTCTTGAACTTGGAACTAATTTATAAAACCCGGAAAAAAACTGGAAATATCAGGGAATTTCAATTCGGTAAACGAGTAGACACCCTGTTACAGCTTGGTTTATATCATTTAAAAATAGTTTACCTTAAGAAAAATAACAATCTTTCTCTTTCCAGGTTGCGATGACCCGCGAGAAGTTCCCGGAGAAGATTCCCTTCCGTTTGACGCGAATGCTGATCAACGCCATGGAAGTTACCGGCATCGAGGGAACCTACCGCCGGACGTGTGAAAGCGTCATGCACGTGCTCCGTCGCAACAAGGACAGTCTAATGGCCGTGCTGGAAGCTTTCGTATACGATCCATTGCTCAACTGGCGCCTGCTGGATGTGGACAAGAATCGCAGGTCCAAGAATGCCACCGACGTGGACAGCACAACGGAAAGCATGGAAGAAACGTTGGATCTTCTGATCAACGCCAGAAACCTGCGGATGAACGAAGCCAACGGAGGCGGAGACGTGGTGGATCAGGGCAGCAATTGCATCGCCAATCCGGCCGAAGCTACCAACAACAAAGCCCGGGCCATCGTGGATCGTGTGAAGCAGAAACTGACCGGAAAGGACTTCAACACAGTTGAACCGGTGCAACGGCAGATCGATCTGTTGATACGGCAGGCGACGAACAATGAAAACCTCTGCCAGTGCTACATCGGGTGGTGTCCTTTCTGGTAGACACCGGAAATCGTGCTAAGTTTGCAATTATACATATTATATCAATTTCTAAATGCTTGTGCTGCTTTCGGCACCCATTATGATATCTGTCGATGTGGGAAAATTATGACTATTAAGATTTGAGTTGTGCGAAATCAATAAACAACAAACACCTATATTATATTAGAACCTAAGCAAGGGAAAGTTAAATGTTTAAATCAGCATTACTGCAGAAGTTTACCAAACCTTATTTTGTATTTAGCTTGTAGAATACGACAACAAACAAATATACGGTTCAGCTTATGCAGAAACGGAGGTTGTCTAGTTCTGGAAAGAAATTCCGAACTTCATGGATTCATACTTGATTCTGGAGACACAGGCAAGGATATTGATATCATTGCACTTTGAGACGATGACAGCTACGTAGGTATATCCGACTTAGGGCTGAAGCTAGGCGAATTCGACTGGACATCAATGTGTCGAAAACGAAGTACATGATGATAGCAAGGAGCTCAAAAGAGATCACGTCACGCCCTCCACCTCGAGTTCGTATTGACGGTGTCACTGGTGACCGCCGACAACGATACCACCAGAAAAATCTAGAGACGCATCGTAGCTAGGTGTCGCGCCTACTTTGGACTCCGTATTCGATCGAGTAAAGTTCGCCAGCGATCGAAGTTGACGATCTACAAAACGCTGATTAGGTCGGTACTTCTCTATGAACACGAAACATGGACCCAACGTACAGAGGTTTAACGCGTCCTAGGTGTTTTCGAACGGAATGTGTTGCAGATTATCTACGGTGGATTGAAGATGATAGCACGTGGAAGAAGCGAATTGCCCCAGCTCCTGTGAGAACCAAGCAACGAACAAAATCGCAAAAATTGGGAGGTTGCAGGGAGCCGGGCGTGACAGCAGAATGACGGATAACAATTCGATGAAAATGGTTCTCGACAGCAATCCGATTGGTACGAGACGTCGTGATGCGCAGCGAGATGGGTTGATCAAGTTGAGGACGATCTACGAACTCTTCGCAAATAGGGTCGAATGGAGACGTCTTCTACGTACAGCAGATGCCGATAGATTTCGCCGCCTCCAATCATATGACCATTCGTAGTACGTATTTCTAACAAAGCCTCCCGTATTGGTACACCTGGAAATCATCACAGCAGACAGAATCGCAAATCGACCACGTTTGGATCGAAGGACACCACTTCTTCAACATAGCCGATGTCAGAACCTTGAGGCAGCGTTGCCGGATGAGAGTGAGGTCAATAGGTCCCTCTTGAGGACTGCTGGAGAACAGTCAAAGCAGCCATGACAGACGCTGCCGAAAGCATTGTAGGATACGTAGAACGAACTTCAAGAAACGATTGGTTTGTCGAGGAGTTCCAGGAGGTGTTGGAGGAGAAGAATGCAGCGTGGGCTGCAATGCTGCAGCATGGTACGCGGCAAAACGTAGAACGATACAGACTGAAGCGAAAAAAGCAAACCCGCCTATTCCGGGACAAAAAGCGCTGCCTGGAAGAAATGGAATGCCAAGAGATGGAGAGGCTTTACCATTCTCAAGAAACGTGGAAGTTCTCTCAGAATCTCAACGCATCCCGCGAAGGGTTCGTGCCGCTGTAATGTGTAGCGAAAACGATGACAGCATCTTGACGAACGGACGCGAGGTGATCGAAAGGTGGAAGCACAGAAGGTCAAGACAATGAAGGTTCTGGCTACATCAGCACAGCGGACAGTGGAAACCAACCATCTCCCACAATGGAAAAAGTTAAGGATGGCATTCAAGGATGGTATCGGAGCTGAACTCATCAAGATGGGCCCGAAGAGTTTGGCCGCATGTCTGCATCGACTGATAGTCAGAATCTAGTAAACGGAACCTACCGGAGGAGTGGAAGCAAAGTGTTACACGCCCTATCTTCAGAAAGGGCGACAAACTGGATGTGAAAACCGCATACAAAATGCTTTCCTAGATTATCTTCCATCGTTTATCAACTATAGCAAACAAGTTAGTGGGAAGTTATCAAGCAGATTTCATCGACCGTCGCTCGTCAACGGACCGCATCTTCTCCGTGCGGCAAATCCTTCAGAAATGTCGTGAGTACCACCTGTTCATCGATTTCAAAGTATTGGTCGTGTTAAGCTCTGGAAGATGATGGACGAGAACAGCTGATGAGAGCCCTGAGAGTATTATGTAGAAAAAATTGGAAAGGTTTTGGTGATAATGAAGAAAGGATTCTTATGAGAATCCTGTAGAGATTCTGATGAAAATGCTGGAACGATTCAGATCAGATTCCTGGAAAGATTCTGATGATAATTCGGCGTTGATGCTGATGAAATCTTGAAAGGACTTTGGTGAGCATCGTGAGAGGATTCTAACGAGAACTTTGAAAGGATTCTGATAATAATCCTGTAAAAAATCAAATTTCTACGAGCATTTTAAAAAGCATCTTGAGAGATGATCTATGGTGAGATTCCTGAGAGGATTCTGCAGAGAATAATTAACAGAATCCTGATATAATTCTGATGTAAATCCTGCGAAGATTTTGATGAATTCTGATTAGAATCAGGAATAGATTTTGATGAGAAGCTCGCGAAGAATATAATGTAAATCCTGCGAGGAATCCAATGATAATCAAAATTTTAAAAATAAATCATTGGAACTTTGTTACTAAACTTGAATTTCAGCACAATAGCTGAATAAATCCAAAATCTCAAATTTAGCCTCCGATAGTTTACCTGTACGAAACAGTTGAATTTTATATTTCTCGTGCTGAGAACTTTCTTCGAGTCTTCATTTATATGCCAATTCATATATTGTTAAAAAATATGAATTTAAACTCCGAAACCAAATACCGGGGCACTGAACAAAGCTCATAAAGGGTATACGGTATCAAATTGCACTACTTTTAAATGGGTGTAATTTTTAATCCGTTGGGTATTTTCTATTGAAATGTTGGGTGTAATTTGTTTACGCTGTGTAAGTTTCAATAGTAGATGTGCAATCGTTGTGAAGATGGAGTCGGAAGAACAGCAGCGGCGCAAAGAAATTTTGCGCACGTACCTCGAAAATCCGGATCCATCTCATCGTGCCATTAGCATTAAGCTGGGAATAGTATATAGTGGTATATACTATACCTATACCTGTATAGTATATAGTAAGCTGGGAATAGTAATAGTGGGTATCTCGTGTTTTAAAACGGTACCACGAACGTTTAACCATCGATCGGAAAAAAACAGTGGCAAAAATTGATTTCCGTACCATGTTAAGGACCACAAACAGGTAAGCATCCTAAGGAAGTGAAATTGGAGGAAGATATGAAGAAAAAATGTACTGCCACGCAAACAAAAGTTGGTCCAAGTGTTGTACAGGACTGAAGACGTACAAGCAACCCAAGATTGAAGCCTATAATTAATCGTAGTATGCTGTTTGTAAAATAGAGTAGAAAATATATCATTAGTTGTCACACACTTGAAGAGATCGATTGGTTTTACTGCAACCTCCAATAGGTTATGGGCAGACCACGCTAGTAACCATCGCGACCGATCAACAAAAATTTTTTCAAGCTCATTTTTCATTCTTCAAGTTTTTCAAGACAAAATGGAGCGAATTGGAATTTCCAAGCTTAACGGAAGCAACTACGGAACCTGGAAGACAAAGGTTGAATTCCTGTTGGTTCGAGACGATCTGTGGCGGTACGTGATCGGGACAAGTCCGGCGGCAAGTGCCGGGGCTTCCGGATTGGGCGCTACAGCAGCTGAAGTTGAAGCCTGGAACACCGGCGACCAGAAGGCGCGTGCCACGATTAGGCTACTTCTGGAAGACAGCCAATTGAATCTCATCAAGACCTCAACCACGGCGAAACAAACTTGGGACGCGCTACGGGGCCACTATGAGAAGGCCACGTTGACCTCAAAAGTCTCATTGCTGAAGCAAATCTGCGACAAACGGTATACTGATGGCGAGGACATCGAGCGGCACGTATTCGAGATGGAAGAACTCTTCGAGCGGCTGTCGGTGGCAGGCCAGGTATTGGACCGAAATCTGCAGGTGGCAATGGTGCTACGAAGCTTGCCCGAGTCCTTCAACACCCTCACGACGGCGTTGGAGACCAGGCCGGACAACGAGTAGACCATCGAGCTTATCAAGTCGAAGCTGACGGATGAGGTGGCCAAGCGAGGAAGTAGAAGTTGCGGCGAATCCGTGCTCAAGGCTGACGTCAAGAAACAGAAGAAAACGGTAATTTGCAACTATTGCCAAAAACCGGGCCACAAACAGAGGCACTGCCGTGCTATGATGGAGAAACGCAACGAAGAAGCCAAGTCGAACGAGCGGCAGGAGAAGCGCTACCACCCCAAGGTCAAGGCGGCCCGTGAAGGTTTCAAGGACCATTCAACGCAGGATTTTTCGTTCTTGGCTTTGCAGCAGGTGAGTGGACATGATGCGTGGATCATCGACTCCGGCGCGACATCCCACATGTGCGTCGATCCGAACAGTTTCGAAACATTGGACAGAAGCGTGAAGCAGGAAGTTTATCTTGCGGACGGCAAGAAGGTAACCACGGAAGGAATTGGTTCGTGTAAGCTGATCTGGGTATCTCCGGAGGGTAAACGCAGCACTGTTCTCCTCACGGACGTGATGTATGTCCCGCAGTTCGAGACCAATCTCATTTCGGTGAAGAAACTTGCTGCCAAGGGAGCCAAGCTCGTGTTCGATTCGGATGGCTGCCATATTCTCAAGAATGAAAAGGTGATTGGAGCCACAACCACGTCAGGCGGACTGTACAAATTGCGGACAATCCATGCTGCACTGCGGGTGAGTGAGACCAAACATAATCCTTCCTGTTTGCATTCTTGGCACCGTATTCTTGGACATCGTGAGCCGGATGCGATTCGTGATCTGGAGACCAAAGAGTTGGCGACCGGGATTCACATCGAAGATTGTGGGTGTTACGTGACCTGCGAATGTTGTCTCGAGGGCAAGCTGGCACGTACGCCATTTCCAAAGAAATCCAAGCGGAGATCCAAGCAGCCGTTGGATATCATCCATACGGACGTGTGTGGACCGATGAAGACGCGGACGCCAGGGGGTTGTCGTTACTTTCTAACGATGATTGATGACTACTCCCGCTACACCGTAGTGTACTTTCTGAAAAAGAAATCGGAAGTTACTGAGCGAATCAAGGATTATGTGCAGCTGGTGAAGAATATCTTCCAGAAAACGCCCAAAGTGATTCGGTCGGACCAAGGTGGTGAGTACCAGAACGAAGCCCTGGACCGTTTCTGTCGTCAAGAAGGTATCACTCAGCAGTTTACCACAGCGTACACCCCACAACAAAACGGAGTTGCGGAGCGTAAAAATCGATCGCTAGTGGAGATGGCCCGCTGTATGCTGTTGGACGCGCAACTGTCACACAAGTACTGGGCCGAAGCTGTGAATACGGCCACATATTTGCAGAACCGTTTGCCAACGAAGCCCGTATCGCAAACACCGTTCGAGCTCTGGACTGGTGAGAAGACGACATGCTCATTGCTTGCCAGGATGAAGCGGAGTACAACAGAATTGAAGCAACTCTAAAGAAGAACTTCAAGATCACATCGCTCGGGGACGTTAGCAACTACCTCGGTATTCGGGTCCAACGAAGACAGGATGGACGATTCGTGCTGGATCAATCTTCGTACATCCGTACGATTGCTGCAAGATTTGGACAAGCAGACGCAAAACCATCCCAAATCCCAATGGACCCCGGTTATCCGAAGCTACAGCAAAAGGAGGAGGAATCATTGCCGCGGAAGGACGACTTCCAGAGCTTAGTGGGTGCTTTGCTGTATGTCGCGGTAAACACGCGGCCCGATATTGCTATCAGCGCGTCCATCCTGGGGCGCAAGGTCAGTCATCCTACCCAAGCTGATTGGACGGAGGCCAAACGGACGTTGCGATACCTAAAATCGACTGCTGATTTGAAGCTGGAGCTTGGTGGAACCGGAGAACTTCAAGCATACGTTGACGCGGACTGGGCTGGAGACCATCAAGACCGGAAGTCAAACTCGGGATTCATCTTTCACCTAGGTGGACCGATTTCCTGGGCTGCTCGGAAACAACAATGCGTTACTCTTTCGTCCACCGAGGCGGAATACGTAGCGGTAGCCGAGGCCTGTCGGGAGCTACTCTGGTTGCAGAAGCTGATGAAGGACGTTGTTGAGAAGCCCACCGGACCGGTCATAGTGCGCGAAGACAACCAGAGCTGCATAGCGATGCTGCGAGCCGAAGGAGGTAGTCGCAGAACCAAGCATATTGACACGCGGTTCAATTTAATTCGGGACCTAGTGACCAACAACGTCATCAAGGTTCTCTACTGCCCTACGGAGACAATGGTCGCTGACGCTTTGACAAAACCGTTGCCAAGAGTAAAACTCGAGATCTACCGAAGGAAAATGGGACTTCAATCGTTGCAGCTTGAGGAGGAGTGAAGACGTACAAGCAACCCAAGATTGAAGCCTATAATTAATCGTAGTATGCTGTTTGTAAAATAGAGTAGAAAATATATCATTAGTTGTCACACACTTGAAGAGATCGGTTGGTTTTACTGCAACCTCCAATAAGGACCTTAAGAGTAGAGTGAAGAGAAAAAATCGTGCATTTGGATGGGAATTGAAATTGAATAAAACAAACATTAGGAATTATTCATAACATGTTTTATGTTATTTCCTGAAAGATTGAAGATGTTTGGTTGAACGTGCGAATTTTGCCAAATAGTGTGTGTCGCGATTTGATTCTATAGACCCTTTAATGGTCCGTGTATGTTCAAAATGTCCTAACTTTACCTCAAAACAGTTTTCATTTGCCTAAACAGTGCATTTGATGTTTCTCATAAAGGCTCATTAATTCACTAGAGTTTGTATCCTTTGACAGATACGCGTATTTCGACCTCAACTGTAAGGCCGTCTTCAGTGTCGTGTACTAGACTCGCTGAAGACGGCCTTACAGTTGAGGTCGAAATACGCGTATCTGTCAAAGGATACAAATTTTAGTGGAATTAAATTGTATAGTACTAAATTCGTTTTTTCATCTACTCATAAAAAATGTTTTTTGGACTTGAACCAATAAAATTCATTTAAAAATTGAGTAAACATGTGTTTCTGCCCTAAATTTAAGCGTTTGATACTAAAATTAGGACAGGGCTTTAGGACCCTATTCAAAATTACCAGAAAAGCTTCCGATGGTCATCATAAATTCATTTGACACAGTATGGAAATCAACATTTGACTCGGATTGATTCTCCGGCATCGCACACTAAGACTTCCGGTCTCCTGTATCTGAACATGTTAAGTGGCCAAGTGATTATTGTGGTTCAAAAATGTTTCACATGTACTTTCACATAAATACATTAAAAATATATTGAAACACCGGATTTTGTTTTTTTTTTTTTGAATAAGAGTGGACACGTATAGCACGTATAGCGTAATTCAAGAAACGATGGTTCGATGAGGAGTGGCAAGAGGTTTTTGGAGGAAAAAATGCAGCCCGGGCTATAATGCTGCAAAACGTGGAGCGATACAGACTGAAACGGAACAGGCAAATCCGTTTAAAAAGCGACGCCTGCAAGCGGTGGATAGGCAAGAGATTGATCTGATGTACCGTTCCCAAGAAACGCGGAATTTCTATCAGAAGCTCAAAGTATCCATCAAAGACTTTGTGCCACGAGCTAAATATACAACGATAAGGATGGGAGTATCTTTTTAAACAGACGCGAAGTGAGTAAAAGGTGGAAGCAGCACTACGATAAACATCTGAATAGTGCATAGTACATAGACACAAAGGGTCCGAGGGTGGCTACGTCAGTAAAGCGGGCAGTGGACACCATCCAGCTCTCACGATGAGCGAAGTTGAGGATGTCATTCGACAGTTCAAGAATCATCGGAGCAGAACTTATCAAGGTGGAAAGATTAGCTACTTGCATTTATCGGATGATAGTCGGAACCTGGGGGACGGAACCAAAAAAGGGAAAGCAAGGGATTATATCCTATTCACAAAAGAGGTTACAAACTTGAGTGTGAAAATTATCATGCAATCATTCCTCCTTCTGTCGGGTGTGAGATCACTGCGTCCATTTTTTTTAGAACTATTGTGATATACCCTTTTGCTTTTACAAAGACCCTCAGTGGCGGGAACGCCACCGGAATACTTTGCGCGGTGACTGAACTTTTAGCCATCTGCCATTGATGGGCAGAAGTCCTAAGTTGCAGCATTGTGAATCCCCCAATCTGGTACGATCAGCCTGATAAAGCCGACCACTTCCCTGGGAGATGCGTTCCAAATATCGGCCGGCTCCAAAAAGGGCTTGCCAAATATTTTGGATCTTCGTTGTATATGTGCACTGCAGGAGCAGAGAAGGTGTTGTGAGGTTTCGCATGTTTCACTACAGAAACGGCAATTTGGGTTTTGGATGGCTCCGATCTTTTGTAAATGGTATCTGCTGGGGCAGTGTCCAGTTATAAGACCGGTGTAGGTGCTGAGGTCCCTTTTGTTGAGACCAATGAGTTTTTGTGTTTGTTTCGAATTAATTGTGACAAATCTTTTAGATTGATTCGCATTGGAAACTGTTTTCCAATTGGATATAATTTGCCTGGACAACCAGCTGTTCAGTTCAATATTTAGTGAGCAGTTTGATATGCCAAAGAATGGCTCAGGACCAATGAATGTATTGGCCGATCCATTCCTGGCTAGCTCATCGGCAATTTCATTACCCTCTAGACCCATATGCCCGGGGATCCAATATAGTTTAACTCGATTGCGGATGGCTAGGGTTTTTAGAGCAAGAGCACATTCCCACACTAATTTTGAGTTAAAAGTGTAAGCTTTCAGAGCATGAAGAGCTGCTTGGCTGTCGGAGAAAATACAGATTGTGGCATTTCTGTAATTCCTCTTTATGCTGAGCTGCACACATTCAATGATAGCATACACTTCAGCCTGAAAAACTGTAGGCCACTGTCCGAGAGGGACAGAGATTTTGGTTCTTGGTCCGTGCACTCCAGATCCAGAACGATTGTTCATTCTCGATCCATCAGTGTAGAATTTGATTGAGCCTGGAGGAATACTCGGTCCACCTTCTTGCCACTCTTGGCGAGAAGGAATGAACACCGTATATGATATGTCATAATTCACAACCATTTCCATCCAGTCACTGCATTTTTCTACAATTGGATTTATAGAAAATTCGTTTAGTATGCTTAGGTGACCGGTTAAATCACCTGGCAGAAGGTTTATTGATCGTTTTAGCCTCAGAGCGCTTTTCTCAGCATCCGGCTTTATGAATTGATCTAGCCGGGGCAGATTAAGCATTGCATCTAGGGCGAATGAAGGGGTGCTGCGAACTGCACCAGTAATGGCGACGCACGCGGCGCGTTGGATTTTGTTCAGCTTGGCTCTAGCCGTAACCTCGCTTGTTTTTGGCCACCAAACAAGGGAAGCGTAGGCTATTCTAGGCCGAACGATGGTTTTATATATCCACATGATCATATTAGGTTTTAGGCCCCACTTTTTTCCACAGGTCTTTGAGCAGACCCACAGAGAATTGAGACCTTTATTTACCATGTTTTGAAGATGTGTGTTCCAATTGAGTTTAGCATCAAGCGTAATGCCAAGGTATTTGACTTCATTTGAGTAAACCAATTGTGTTTGATTAAGGAAAAGAGGTTGCAGCTGTACCTTTCTGTGCTTTGTGAAAGGAACAATCGTAGTTTTTGAAGGATTTATCCCCAGTTTCTCTTTCAGACACCAGGAGAGCGTGTAATCGAGAGCTGATTGCATTCTTGCAAGGACAACGCTTTCAAATTTGCCGCGTACAATGATGACAACATCATCAGCGTAGCCAACAACCTCGAATCCTCTTTTTTCCAGGCTATTAAGTAGATCATCCACCACTAGAGACCATAGCAATCATGCAATCATAGTCCTAAACGCTGTCTATAAAGTGCTATCCCAGATTATCTCTCGCCATACTGCCCATAAGAGCATGTCAGTCCTATGTTTGCTGGATTTCCTATTCACATGGGACAATTATGCGTTTATGGGCAGCATATATCTATAGCAAACGAGTTCGCAAGAAATTACCAAACCGGTTTCATCGACGGCCACTCGGCAACTGACCAGATCTTTATCGTGCGGCAAACCCTCTAGAAATGCCGTGAGTGTAAGGTCCCTACACACCACTTGTCATCGAAAATAATCGATTGGTTATCACCAGCGAGTGACCAATCGATCAAATTTTTAGTGCGGTCCTCTAGCTAGTGCTTTTGGAAATTAGGTTTAGCTTAGACGTACCTTAACCTTAAAGGTGTTGTTATGTGGTGTGGAGAGCCGAGCTTAACAGTCGAAGTATGATTTACACGAGATCCAATCAGTTTGATTGCTTCGCGGATGACATATTTTATTATTGTTAGATTTTTTCTCTTACCTGAAACGCGAAGCAACAAAAGGCGGACTAGGCGGAATTGAGCGAAAAAAAAAAAGACAATCGATCACGTCTGTCCTTATACTAGCAGAGACTTGAAATGAAGAAAATAGAACGAAGTTTTACGCTTTTTCTAAAAATTTACATCTGTTGATCTATCATTGCATTTGTCCTCCTGGTACGGGAAATTCGGAACAAAGCGATGACCTCGATCGTATTTTTCAGAACTCCTTATGATATTTTTCTTTCTTTTGTCACACAATTTAAAACGCAAACTTTGTTCACCATCTCTCCTCGCTGCGTCTCCTGCGACTACTGGAGGAATGGGCCTCATCTCTCCTTCGGTCATCCCGATCTCGCCTTCCACGATCCGCTTCCCGATCTCTGTACTCCTTCCTGCCACGGTCGTCATAGTTCCTTTCGCGAGGTCGATCCTCCCGACGATTTGATTCACGATCATCCTTCTCCCTTCGATCTTGATCCCGCCTACTGGCTTCGTAATCCCACCTGGAACCATTGCCATTCTCAGCCCGTCTCTCGTCCTTGTACTTCGAAGAATGCTTATCCTTAGAGGTGGATGATTTGGACTTCGTTGGACGTTTATCCTTCTTACCTTTCTTTTTCCGACGATCATCCTCCGAGTCGGAATCGGACGAACTAGAAGTGTCCGAGCTGGAATCGGACGAAGACGATGATGAGGAGGATGACGACGAAGAGGACGAACTGGAGGATGAATCGGCTTCCTCCTCTGGGACCGGAGCGACAACCGGTTGAACGATCTGCTTGGGGGCATTCTTCAGAAAATCTCGCAACTCATCCGTCAGTCCCCCCAAACCGATCGAGGTGAAGAAGTTGATCGCGAATCGCGTGTTCTTGGGGTTATCCCGTGGGAACAGTCCCGAAAACGGCTCGGCCAGGGTAGGATCCTTGAAGCGGGCGTTTAACTTGTACAGTCCCATGTACTCGGCGAGCTCTTGGAACAGGATTTTGATGAAAATTCGACTCGAGCTGGTTGTGTCTTCTTCGTTCAGCCGGATGCATCGCATTACGTCCCATCCGATAGAGTCGGTGAACAGAAGATGGGCAAAGAACTTGCTCACGTTACGGAGGCGGTTCGTGTCCAGTCGATGGGTTGTGGTGTAGGTGTCCTGCCAATGGGATGTAATCGTTAGTGGAATCTATTGTGTGGTGCTGGTAGCAGGTGTCTTTTTAGATTTGGTCAGTATTTGCAGGTCTTTAAAAAGTATATTTCTATCGAAGTCGTGGACCGAACCCACGACTCCCTATTCGCTAGATGGGCGATTCAGCCTGCAAGTTGCGGAGCCCCTTGAGAGACCCCGACGCTCGTTGGCGAACTGAATTCGAAAAATTTCAGGTTGAATTCTTGAAGGACTTCAAAATGAAATAAATACCTACTTGGAGAAAATCTTTAGGAAATCCGTAAAAAAAATCCCAAAAATTCGTCGAAATAATATCTGTAGGAAACTTTAAGAAAATACCTGAATTATTTTTGAGAAAAAAGTAATTGAAAAGGATTTTGAAAATATTCTTATAGAAGTGACTGTTCAGTAAGACTCTATAAGGAATCGCAATCTTATCGTTTGGCTCCTGTTAGGTTTCTCTTTGTTTTTTTTTTCAATGTTCCTATATTTTTTCTTTTTTCAGATAACTTAGAGATCTCTGAAGCTCCTATTTTCAAGAAATTCAGACGCTACCAGCGCTGTGATTGAAATTTGAACTTACCTGGAAAATCTGCTCAAACGGTTCGATGTAAATCTTGTTGATCATACAGAACCGTTGCGCAAGAAGTCCGTAGAACTTCTCGTAAGTCCTCTGCTCGGCGCAACAGTCCAAAAACATATGACACAACTCGGACTCTTGTCCCGGCTTCAGTTCCATTTTCATGAGCTTATGAGCACATTCCTCGTAATCCAAACTTGAATGAATCGTCAAGTAAATCGTCCGGCGCAGTGCAATCAAATTCGTCTCCGTATTGTCCACTATAAGTTGCTGCTTGCTTTCGTCACCTTCCTCGCCGCTGCCACTGGCGTCTTCGTCATCCGAATCGCTACCACTTCCACTTCCGCTCGATGAACCGCCACCATCTTCATCATCGCTGGCATCACTGCCCAGAATCTCCTTACTGATGGCTTTGTACTTTGATTCGTTCTCCTCATACTCGTTGTCCACCTTGAAGACATCTGCAAATAAGAAATATTAAATAAAAATATTGTTGCTATCATGAACAAAAGGAAGTTCACCCTTTGATTTCACAACTTCCTTACAAAAAAGTGGGATCTAATTGATACTGTCACTGAACGTGGAAAAAGGGTGTTTCTCTGGAATATATGTTTCCTTCTAAGGGTCGAATGGATAATGATGAATGCATTTGACAATTTTTTCGAGCAGCAAACCGAAACAGCCTCTAGCAAAGACTCTTCGATTCATGTGAGGAAGCAAAAAGTGCCAGTTATTCCCAATTTGGTGGATTTAGGCAAGAGGAAACTGGCGTATTTTACCGCAGTGGTGAAGACCAGACAGCAAAATAATAGTAACTATTTTTTTGTCCAATTTATTACAACAACTAAGGCTGATACAAATATTAAATTTCTTTTATGTCCGAGACCACTTGGAAGGCACAAGGGTGGGGATAAAAATAAATAAGGAACAAAAAAATAAAAATGAAAAAAAAAGTCATTTTTTTTTTGAATTTTTATTTTTAATGATAGTTGTTAAACTGTTTTTAATCGTCTTCTGGTTCATTATTTTACTTGTTTTTTACTTTGTAAATTGAAAAAACCTAACTGATGTCAAAAATATGATGAATCTTTTTTTTTTCTCCCCTTCAAAATTTTCGGATTTTCGAAGGGGGGGGGGGGGGGTGACATAAAAGAAAATTAATATTTGTATCAGCCTAACGTAAACTCAGCCTATCACGCGATATTTTTTTAATCTGTGAAAATTTGATCACTTTTCTAGGTAGGGTAATTTACTGCTTGGTCGAAGTTAACACTGCGGAACAAGTTTTTGTCTCAAGCTCTAAAATAACTACAGTCACCCCACAGTTATGGATAGCACACAGATGTTGATCAGAGTTGAATTAAAACGGGAATATCCCATCCAATAGAGTTGCAATTACGCAGAACACATTTTACCTACGTTAACCATACATGTGTACAGCATCGCAATCAATTATAATATGTTTAAGCATATTTTTTTTCGTCTGTAGGAATTAAAATGTCAACCGTATTCCCAGAAGCGTAGATTCATAACTGTGGGGCATTGAAAACCATACCACAGTTATGAATCAAAGATAAGACGATTCCGAAACAAACTAGCTTACCATTCGTTTACTGCTTTTATAGTGTTTTGATCCATAATATGAGTCGATTTGATCCATGATCTGTGGGGTGGACATCGTTTGAAATTTTTATCAAAATGAATACTTTTTCGTAAATAATCGAGTATTTAGAGGTGTATTCTCAAAAACAACTCTATACTGCAGTGCCAGAGAGGTAATTTTGTTTTGTGCAACGTCACCATATTTTTTAATCATACTTTGTTCAGAAAAATGATCCTTAGTTGATCCATAACTGTGGGGTGACTGTATTAACTTAATTTGACGTCGCTGAATCTATTGCCATTTTCGAAAATGTCATAGCACGTCTGGGTTTCAAGATATTGATTGTTGAAAATTATTTCTAAATTTCAGTCAACTTGCATGTAATTTTACTACCTTGTAAGCTGATTTTTGTGCTTAATATACTACAGAAATCAGTGTTCAGGTATTAAAGTATACGAATCAATGAGGTTTGTTATGTTTTCGTTCCTAAAATGGTACATTTTGATAATTTGACAAAGTACCTATATGGAAACGACGAATTCTATATAAAGTAACAGTTCAACGGAACAACCTCTATGGTTTCTTCAATAGTTTCTACAAGAATCCACATCAGGTAATACTACAGCAAATTAGTGGAATATTCCTTTGATCATTCCTTCACAAATTTCTTCAGGGATTGCGCCCAATGGATTTCGATGAGTTCATAGCATGTACACTACCCGTCATAAATACGGACTCACTAAAATAAGTATTGCAACACTCAGCTGAATATTTAATCACCCTGAAAAGTTTAGCATCACCTCAAAACAGGTAAATTCACATTGCTATATCTTGAGATCCTTACGACTTGCAAAGAAGCGATCTTCAGCAAAGTTGTTCAGGGGATCAAGGACATCCGGAAGGCAAATAGTTTAGTTCGCGATTTTGCCACTAGATGGCGGTAGAGAGCATGTAAAATTTAGCATTTTAAACTAGTTCTAGCTTGTGATTCACAAGAGATAGAAAGCTCGGGTCTTCGGCAAAGTTGTTCAGAAGGCCAAGGACATCCGGAAGACAAACGGTTTGGTTCGAGATTTTGCCGCTAGGTGACGCTAGTGAGCAAAAAAAAATTAAGTATTTCAAACTAGTTCTATCTTTTAATCCACAAGAGAAAGAAAGTTCGAGTCTTCCAGTTCAATCCAGATTTAATCGAAATTTTGCGTCTTCAGCAAAGTTGTTCAGAAAGTCAAGGACATGAAGTGAATCTCATCTGAAACACTTGAATATGAATTGAATTGGACATGAGTCACTGGGATATGGAGCTAATCAAATCTGAAACACTTGAATATAAAGTGAATGAGACCTGAATGCCTTAAATTTACTTCAAAAATCAAACATAAACCACTTGGATATTGAACTAATCAAACTTGAAACACGTACATAAAGTGATTCAAACATGAATCACTTGAAAATGAAGTAAATCAGCCCTAACCAGCATGAGCATGGAGTCATATCTGAAAAAGTGGAAAATGCACCTACATTTTAGATGAATCAAACCTGAACAACTTGAATATCAAATAATTCGTACTTGAAATAGGTGAATATGAAGTGATTCAGACCTGCACTGCCCCTCTTTGCACAACAGTCCCATGTTGGAAAACGACAAACTGAGAAAAAGACGATTGAAATGTGGAAACAATTTCGTTTCATTTTGAGTCTCTATTTGGCCTAAAATGTGTTAAATTTTTACATATCACTGTTTGTTGAGTACACGAACAAACCTAATAAACTTCTTTTGAATTTAAGTTAAAAATTTGCCTTAAAATGCAGAAAAATCGTAGCGAGACTGTTATGCGATTATATACGATATAATATACCAATATATTTGCATACCAGTCCCATCATGTTCATCGGCTCGTTCGACAGCTACTAAAACACTCATTGTTATTAATGCACTGGATGTTTCATTTGCTATTTATGTTCTTTGGCCGTAAAAAAATAGTTATTATAGTACAGTCAACTCTCCGTAACTCGATGTTAGGGCGACTATCGAGTTAGGGAAATTAAAGAAAGTGTGTTTCTTGAGGAACACAAAATCAGGGTAACTTTGGTTAAAGGGACCATCGAGGTATCCATGAAAACTCACATTTACTACACGTTCTATAACTCGATACGGAATAGCGAGTTACGGATAGTTTACTGTATGTCCATGGATGAATCACCAGATAAACAAAAACATAGGATTGAATACTTTCTCAAAACACACGTCATGACGTGGAATGCGCTTACAGTCATGAGTCCCAGTCATGAGAGACCCAGATGATCATCTTTTGGATAATGCGGAAATGGAATCCGATGGAAATGATTCGAGATGTTCCAGAACAACCTGATTCAGGACGAATCTAACTAATCCAGCAAGGAATCATTACAAAATTTAATCGAAAAATGTAGAATGAACTTTATTTTATTTTTCTTTTTGTTCCTTTTTTATTTTTATTCCCCTCGTACCACCCAAATGGTTAAGTACGGACATAAAATAAGATTAATATTTGTATAAGCCTTACCTAAAATGAAAATCTGTAATGCATCGTAATTGAAAATACATAATTATGTGTGATATCCACTAATTTAAACATATTTTCGATAAAACGTTGATACATGACATTTACAATGCCGTAAGCAAGTGTGTATTAAATACAGTCAAACCTCCATTAGTCGATATCTGAAGGGACCATAGACTCATGGAAACATCGAGTCAAGGAACAGAAATGCTTTGGAATGCTGTTTGAGCGAGTCATCATAGTTACCATGAAAGTATGGTTCCATGAGTCAATATTAAGACATAGAACATCGACTCATGGAAGTTGCACTGTATAGTTGATTTCCCTTTACTTTGTTACGCATAACTAGTAGTACCGAGAGACTGTATGTAGTACTAGAAGTGGTGCCCCCTTCTGAGCCCGGCCACTATACGGACTTTGATGTGACTGTTATGCGAATATTTTCAAGATGGGACAACACAAGTGGGGTTTGTTTTTGTACAAGTTAGGCACAAAGGCTACTTTTTTAGCAGTTTTTATCGATCCTCTGACTATGTTGATTTAATTTATGCAAAAAACGCAAATCGGTCAAAAGTCGACATGGGACTGTTATGCGATTATGGGCAGTGCAGCACTTGAATATAAAGCGAATCAAACCTGAATCACTTGAATATGGAGCGAGTCCGACATGAATCACTTGGATATGAAGCGAATCAAACATAAATCACTGTAATAATCCTAAATCTCTTTAATATGGAATAAATCAGACCTGGAACTCTTGTACATAAAGTGAATCAAAATTGAACCATTTGAAAATGAAGTGAATCAATTCTGAATCACTAAATTATAAAGTGAATCTGATGTAAAACACTTGCGGGTATGGAGCGAACAAAACTTGAATCTTTTGAATATAAAACGAATTTATCCTGAGTCACTTGAACATGGAGTGAATTTGACATGATTTTTTTGGCTCCATATTAAGGTCAAACCTGAATTACTTGAATATAGAGTGAATCAAACTCGAAGGACATGAATATAGAGAGAATCAGACATCAATCACTTGGATATGAAGTCACTCAAACTTGAACCACTTGTATATGAAGAGATTCTAACTTAAATAATTTGAATATGATGAATATGAGTCCGGACTAAATTACTCGCACATGGAGTAAGAAATTCCAGAACCACTAGAATATTAATCAGATCTGATATTTATTTATTTGTATTTGTATTTGGACTATAGGCTATAAGCCCATTACCCTTACTTAAAATTAACAAACAAATTAGTTTCTTAAAAATATCCTTAATCTACTACGAATTTCATCACTTGTCATATTAATAGATATTACATCCTGTAGTCTGTTGAAGTCATTCATAAATCTAGCTGTAGGCTCATGCCGGGTGTAGTTTCTCGACCTCAATGGGGGATCAAACACCCTTCTGCGGCGAAGTGAAACTGGACTGGTGTTAAAACTTCTTATGCGTCCACTCAAAATATTGCAGAAAAATACAATGTCTGCGATCTGATGTCTGTTGCTTATGCTGTCGATATCTACAAGGCGGCAAAGTTCATCGTAATCAGGCATTTGCTCTCTAGTCCACCTAGGTTTCTCAGCGCAAATTTCACGAACTTTCTCTGAATTGCCTCAAGTCTCTGCACATGTATATCATATTGGGGACGCCACACAACGCTCGCAAAATCAAGCTTAGTCCTAACTAGGTTGGTGTAGATTGTTAAAATAGCATGAGGATCATCGAAATCTCGGCCAAAACGTCGGGTCAGCGCGAATAGTTGAAGTGATTCCTTAACAACTGTGTTGATGTGGTCGTTAAACGTTAAGCACTGATCCATCGTCACACCTAGATCTTGAACAGTTTCTACGCACCGCAAGATACACTTGAATAAAGAATTGATCAGACCTGAATCATTTTAATTTAATATGATTCCGTCATTAATCACTTCAACTTCCAAATACCAAAGGCTTTCTGAACAGCATGGGTCACAAGCTAGAACTACAGTCATCTCTCCCTTACTCGATATTGAAGGGACCATCGAGTTAGGGAGGTATCGAGTTACAGAACACAAAAGCAGTGCAACTGCGTTCCAAGGGACCATCGAGTTAGCCATGGAATCCAACTTTTACTATGGTTCTCTAACTCGATATCGAGATACGAGATATCGAGTAAGGGAGAGTTAACTGTAGTTTAAAATGCTCAATTTTACATGCTCACTACCGCCACCTAACGGCAAAATCGATAACCAAACTGCTTGTCTTCCGGATGTCCCTGACCTTCTGAACAACTTTGCCGAAGATCCGAACTTTCTATCTCTTGTGAATCATAAGCAAGAACTAGTTTAAAATGCTCAATTTTAAATGCTCACTAGCGCCACCTAGTGGCAAAATCGCGAACCAAACTGCTAGTCTTCCGGATGTCCTTGACCTTGTGAACAACTTTGCCGAAGACCCGAGCTTTCTATCTCTTATGGATCACAAGCTAGAACTAGTTTAAAATGCTCAATTTTACATACTCACTACCGCCACCTAGCGGCAAAATCGTGAACCAAACTGCTTGTCTTCCGGATGTGCTCGACCTTCTGAACAACTTTGCTGAAGACCCGAAATTTCTATCTCTTGTGAATCACAAGCTAGAACTAGTTTAAAATGCTCAATTTGACATGCTCACTACCGCCAAATAGCGGCAAAATCGCGAATCAAACTAACTATTTGTCTTCCGGATGTCCATGACCATCTGAACAACTTTGTCGAAGACCCGAACTTTCTATCTCTTGTGGATCACAAGCTAGAACTAGTTTAAAATGCTCAATTTGACATGCTCACTACCGCCACCTAGCGGCAAAATCGCGAACCAAACTGCTTGTCTTCCGGATGTGCTCGACCTTCTGAACAACTTTGTCGAAGACCCGAACTTTCTATCTCTTGTGGATCACAAGCTAGAACTAGTTTAAAATGCTCAATTTTACATGCTCACTACCGCCACCTAGCGGCAAAATCGCGAACTAAACTATTTGCCTTCCGGATGTCCTTGATCCCCTGAACAACTTTGCTAAAGATCGCTTCTTTGCAAGTCGTAAGGATCTCGAGATATAACAATGTGGATTTACCTGTTTTGAGGTGATGCTAAACTTTTTGGGGGTGATTCAATATTCAGCTGAGTGTTACAATACTTATTTTAGTGAGTCCGTATTTATGACGGGTAGTGTAAGTTTTTCTCAGAGTCCAGCAGTTCTTTTAGAGGTTCTTGTAAAAATTCATCACGGTTTGCTTTACGGCTTACACAAATTTTAACAGAGGTTACTTCATAATTTTTGAAAAAATTTTGCGACTGATTTTTCTGGCGAAGGTATTTGGCAGAAAACTAGAACAAATTTCTGATAAGGTACCGCGGGGCAAGTGGGTAAATGGGGTAAGTGAAAATAATTGATATATTTTACTGAATATGTAAATAAACGTTTTAAATTCATGCGTAAACCTTTGAGGCCATTGAGAACATTACGATAGGTAAGAGATTTCTGAGATTTTTCAGCCATTATTTCATAATGGAGCGAAATATTATTAACCTGTCAACTATCACTTCGTAACAAGTTGGCGGCGTACAATCTTTTTTTAATATTAAAAAAAAAGTTGCGGAAAATAATTTTCTGTACCACTTTTAAGTTGTCCCCTCTGACAGTTTTAAACTGCAATAAAAAAAAATTTAGAATTAATTCGACATAGACCTAAAAATCACTAAATTGAAACACCGCCAATTTTCTAATCACGTGGGGCAAGTGAAAAGTTTCTCATTAGAGATTGAATTTGTGTTTTCGCTTCAGGTAGCTATAAGTATACAAGGTTCGCAATTATTATAGAACAACAGAACGTGCTGATAATTCAAGAAACACTATACTCAAAGCTTTAAATGCTATTATCATGGCCACATCATGGAACTACTCTAAAAATAAGGTTGCCAAATATTACGATATTAATATGTTTACTTCGGACAGCCGATTAAAAGGAAAACGTTGATTGAAAAGTTCCAATATAAGAAAACGCACGGAAATCTCGTGGAATGCCATGTAAATCTAATTCAAATCATAAAAAATTGGGTGTAGGTGTATCCACATAAACAAGTTTCTAAATACTTTATTGAAGGATTCCGTTTGATTTCTCTTGAAGAGTTATCCGACGTTATATCCGATTTTCTTAAAAACAAATCACGAGCGGTGGAAATCTACAGAGCAGAAATGTAATTGCTGTCCCATGATGTAAGAACTAACAATGGAAATGTTGCAGTTATAATGTTGTCGAATCATTTCAACAAACATAACAGAAGAAAATTCAAGTAACATGAAAAAAGGTTTCTTTGTTTACATGTTACTTATGTCATTGTTCATTGGGACGCCTTAACAAATTTAAAGGTAGTAAAAATCGTAAATTTAACTGTTAGTTTTTGGTTTTATTGTTCAAAATGATAAACTTTTCACTTGCCCCACCTGTGGGGCAAATGAAAAGCAAGGAGACATTTTTCAAAAACTTTCTCTGTACATTTTTTTAAAATTTTACATAACAATCAATTTCAGTATACTGCTTATATTTGGTGGGAGTCAAGCTAAAAGTATACACGACCTCATTTGTTTTAATTTAAGGTCTCTAGAATTTGAAGAATCCCAACTATGCGAATTCCATTACCCACTTGCCCCACGGTACCTTATTTCAAAGAAGCTCTACTCTTTTAAACAAGAAGCCTGAAATATCTCTGTCAAATTATTTATTAAATTTATCATTTGCAATGTATTACTTCATTGAAAGTAAGCCTGTTAGTTTTGATTTGTCAAAAACTTGTTCTGGAATTATTTCTAGTAGTTCACCACCAAGAAACTCTTTTAGAAATTTAATTAGAAATGGATTTAATCCTTTCTTTCCTACGACTTTAATCGACTTTTGCTCTACGAAAAAAGCGTATTTATGAAAAGTATTTGAACAAACAATTTTGTGGAGATGAACTAAATTTTGAAAATCATAATAAATTCTAGAGCTGTTTTGTGGAATACCTATAAGTAGATGAAAAACCGAATTTAATACTATACCATTTAATTCTACTAGAGTTTGTATCTTTTGACAGATACTCCTATTTCGACTTCAACTGTATTGTGCTCTGCAAGATAAATCCACGTAATGCGATTATCTGACAATGTCGATATAGGTACCGTCGCAATGATAATGAAAATCACCAAATTTTGACGTTGCGATTGAATTGCGCGCATATCTTCTGCGCGTTACCGCCGCCGCTGGGTGTGGATTTAAAATGAGCGCCGAAATAAGGCCGTCTTCAGACATTGAACACGACATTGAAGACGGCCCTACAGTTGAAGTCGAAATACGCGTATCTGTCAAAAGAGGAGTTTGGAGGACTTGATCTAATCTGTACATCTAAACTTGGACTAAATTTCTGCAAAAGGGCAAAGTTCAATAGCCAACATTCTAAGAATGCCTTCGGAATTATGCATTAGACATGGCCCATGGATGGTTTCTGGAGATATTCTTGACCTGGTGAAACTCATGGTGGATCCAAGGTGAGATCTTTTAAACAGAAACAATATCTCCAAATACATGTTATTGTTCGCCTATTAAGCTAACTGAAACTTAAGCCAAAAATCCGAAATAACATCTTCCAAGCAATCTAAGATTTTATCATTTTTAACAAAGATCTGGCCAAGAGTACCTAAAGGATTTAGTTATTCATCAAAGATCTTAAGATCTTGCCATGAATTTTTGAATGGACTTACAAGAAATTTGCTAGGGATGCTTGGGAAAAATCACTGTGAATTGGAGAATTCCATACAAAATCTCGTCATGGGCCTCAAGGACTAGTCAAACTAGTAATCTAGGCAAGGCTGCATCAAGAATCAGTATCACGAACAATCCCAGGAATCCATCAAATGGAATTCTAAATTAATCTGTCTAGGACAGATGTCTAAACTATATTGTTTGACTTAGCTTTTTGCAACCTCTATGAATCTACTAAGAATTTTAAGCAATATCAACCAATGATATTTTCTAGAATCCACTAAAAACCTTATTTACTATCTAATAACCATTTCAGTGATCTCTCGGAAATTACTTTAAAAAAACTGATCCAAAATCTTATGAAAAAAATTGCCATGAATGGAAATCTAACAAGCATCTCGGCAAAATCCTTGCCAGGAATCTCTCTACAAATGGTTAAAGGGTTTTAATCGTTAACTATCTCTCTACCAACTAACCAAGTCAAGATGGGAAGTCACCAGTCGTGCATCTCATAGGAAAATAACATCTAAAGGGCGAACACGAAATTATTGCGACACATTCAACAGGGTATAACTTTTCTACCATTAGGTAAAAATCAACCAAATTTTGCACACTTTCTCATTGATGTATATTGTTTACATGCTGTCAAACTCCAAGTCGTGTTTTTCGATTCAACGAAAATGGAGGTGAACCAACGCGAGTCGAGAGAACACATTCTTTCCAAACACCTGGAATTTCCTGACCTGTCGCACCGGCAGTTGGGAAAAATGTTGAACATTCACCATTCAACAGTCTCCAGAGTGTTGAAGCGGTACCAGGAGCGGTTGACGTTGAACCACGGCAAAGGAGCTGGAAGAAAACCGGGACCGGAGAACCAAAAGACGGAGGGAAAGGTGAAGCGGATGATTAAAGCAAATCCCAACGTCTCAAGCCGTGACTTTTTTCACAAGCATCGGATTGCTTTGCGGTCTTCGGCAATGTTGTTCATCGTAGAAATACCTATCCAGGTCAGAATTTTTATAGAGGTCAATGGGCGACCTCTGGCGATTTTTATTTGCAAAAGTAAGTTTTTCCATAGTAAATCCCATGCTCAATTGACTTGTCCTGCTCTTTGACACTCACTGCTGGAATTGTTTAGATTTTTTGTATATGGAGTTTTGAGGTTAGGTCAGGCGTGCAACGATCTATACGAAGAGAAAACGAGCGCGTCGTCGGTACCCAGCAGCTAAGGTTCGGAGCCGCTGTCACGATACGAAGCAGATTAGTCTACTGGAAAATGTTAGCGCGATTAGTCGTGTTTCTTGTAGTTGAAGACTTTTGGTCTCGGAATTAGTGTCACCGGATTGTGTAATCTGGTGTTTTTTGGATAAAACACGCTAAACGCCACGACACCGTGTGTTTTTCGCTTTCCCCGGATTTCCCGGATGGATGGACACCCTGGATATGAGATTCTTACTATGCAAGAAAACATGGTTTTGAAGATCCATTTTCAAATTACCGAATATTTTCAAATTTAACGCTAGATTTACGACCTTACGGAAATCTGCTTCGAAGTCGATTGTTCCGAAGTCTGCCCATTATGTGGTTCCATAAGCAACATTATAATATTCTAGCAATTGAAAAATGGGTTCCAATTTTGGCAACTGAAAATTTTGGGCTTTGTTGTCGAGTAGTGTTTGATCCTTTGGTCGTATTACTTGCTCCTGCGGGTCGGGTGATGTGAGCAGGAACAATCGTGTTGCGCGTCGCTCGCGTAGCACGATGAAATAACGGATCGCGTTAGTAGTGTTTGATACTTTGTTCGTATTGCTTGCTTTTGCGAGGACGAGCGATGAACACTTCTTCGGCGTACAATGCGTTTATCGAATAATATCGCGAGTTCGATTAGTTGTGAATATATCATGGATCGCATCACCAACAATAGATGACTCCCAGACCTTTACCTTATCCTACTAACCCAATATTCCTCCCATGACAACTGTGGAGATACAGAGGTATATTCGGTTTCTAGTAACAATGGTTGTCTACCTAACATTCCTTCTCTTCGCCGATGACCGCATTGGGCGTGGCCGGCGGCGTTATTGACTTTTAAACATTGAACTCTCGATTTATTGTGCACATTGAGAATGGTTAGCTAACCCCAAGTCCCATTCATTAAATCTCTGTGCAACTTCGATTATTCTGGTCAATCACGAAGTGCAACTATGAAGCGGTCATCCATGCTCATGCTCAAGGGTATTAATTACAAAGATTTTTTTTTATTAGCGGGATTTGGGGCAAGTGTGCCGCCTTAAGCAAATTGTTCTCTAACTTTGTCTAAAGCTTAAAAAACCCGCCAATTCAGCCTCACGATGTTAGTTTCACATCTTTTCATAAGCGCTGTGCCATTTAAAAAGAAAATAATTTAAAAAAGTATTAGTTTTGGAGCTTCTCAAATATCATCCAAAATACCCTGATTGTCAACACTATGGGGCAAGTGTGCCACCCGTATGGGGCAAGACGGCCATCGAATGAACATTCATGTAATTCTACTTGTAATGAACTTTTCATTATTTCCTGTTAATATTGCTAACAAAGCAGAGCCTAATTGACAATTTTAAAAATATTTTTAGGTTTACCGTCATGAGGGGATGCTTTATAACAAGGTTCATCACATGTGGAACTCTCTACTAGTCAATTCGAATAACTAAAATCGGTTTTTTTGTCTCCATTCAATGCGATATATGAATTATTCTTTCATTATGGAGGATCTGTATAATATTACACTAGATCAGCACTAAATAAAGGTAAAATATTGATGAAAATAAGTAAAATAGTTCTTAAAACGCCTAAAACCATGTTATTATCGAATATATGGAGAAAAAAATTATTGTGGGAGCAAAAATGTTCGCTATTCCTTTTCTACACTTCAAAAACCTCTACTGGTGCCTCATTTTGGTTCATTATCATGATTTTGTTGATGATGTTTACATTTTTATGAATTTCACCCCAACCATTTTTGTTTACCAAATAGGTGGCACACTTGCCCCAAAAAGTATAGATTTCAACCAAAATGGATTTTGTATGTAAAAATAAATATTTTTTCGTTCAAATGCCACAATTACTTACACATTTGAATAGCTTCACAATGTACAGTACGTTTGAAAAAATCGTTATTAATTTACCTCTCACCATGCTATTTAGAAACAACGAAATCTTATAAAAAATCACTGAAATTTTATGGTTTTCACAAAAGTCGATGTAAATACGTGAAAAATAGAGCAATTTGCGTCATATTTTAACCATTGTATTATGGACTATAAGGGAACATATTGTTAAGCTCAAATAAAAAATATAGTTTGTAGTTTTTACAAAAATCAGGGGTGGCACACTTGCCCCTATGGCACACTTGCCCCAAATTCCGCTATTATCTTTATTATCGGGACTTTTAGCCGTTGGCTGGTTCGTCTCCGAATTACAAAGAAGTTTGTCAAGATTTACCAGATTTTTTAAGGCACAATCTGTTCTGATGTTTCATATCTATTATAATTCGGTAATATTATTTTTATTCGTTTAAAGCGAAAAAAAATCAAATTACAGTTAACTCTCCCTTACTCGATATTCTGTATCTGGGTATCGAGTTAGAGAACCATAGTAAAAGTTGGTTTTCATGGCTAGCTCGATGGTCCCTTCGATCGCAGTTGTACTGGTTTTATGTTCTGTAACTCGATCGATACCTCCCTTCCTTCAATATCGAGTTACGGAGAGTTTTTTTTTTCTTTATTAAAGAGACTTTCAGCCCTTGGCAGGTTCGTCTCTATACGGAGAGTTGACTGTGTGTACTAAAGTTCTAGTTTATCATAATGTGAAGGCTTGTTAATATTCATGATTATAAAGACCATGTTTTCGTTTTTTAACATATATTTTGGAATTGTTTTTGTAGTTATGAGGTCACTATTTTAATAATTTTAGTCACTTCAGTCTCTTTTTATAGCTGTCTGACCGCTACCAGCTCTGTTCTTAAGAAGTAAATCGCTGAACGAACGTCTAAAAAATATCTCAAGTAGTATCTGAAGAAAACTTTGGGCAAATACCTGAATTATTTCGGATAAAATGCCTGGAGAAAATCATGAAAAATCACCTACCGTAATTCTTGTCGTAATGACATAAGGAACTATCAAAACAAATCTCACTAATATTCTTGGAGAAATGTCTGGTCAAATTCTATGAGGAATCAATCTTATATCTTGATCAATGATCCTTTTTTTTCCTTGTTCTCCGACAAGAAGTTTCTAAAGTTCCTATTCTCAAGATATTCAGTGGCTACCCTGCGTGGAACAACCATTGTTAGATTTTACCGAAATAAAAAAAAACTCATTGAAGTGAAGATGCATCGAAGCCAAACCTCGAATTTTCAAGAGCACAAATCTAGAAAACCAAACAACCGTCTGTGCTGAAAATTTTACTCACTGGTCATCACCAGCGAGTGACCATTGGGTTGAATTTTTAGCACAAACGGTTGTCTGATTATACAGATTTGTGCTCTTGAAAATTCGTGGTTTGGCTTCGATGCATTTTCACCTTGAGTATTCTAATGGGCCTTTTCAACATCATTTCAATAATGAGTTTACAATATTGAGCTGAAGGGGCCTAGATAGCCGTAACGAGCAGCTATTCAGCCGGTCGAGGATCTTTTCGCAAGGAAAATTTGCTCGACTTCCCAGGGCATAGAGTATTTTTGTACCTGCCATACGATATACACATGCAAAAATGGGCAATTGGTAAACTGCCCATACTCGCAATACAGTCCCATTAGAAAAATCAGCATGACGAGAAAAACGCTTCCAAACTTGATTGCAAATATTTTCATTTCACCGCTGCTGAAAGTATTAAATCGTGGTGGCATTACACAGCACATCATCATTGCTGTATTATAATATCTCTAACAACTGAAATTAAGTTAAACTGGTTGTTTTTCATGTTAAAATATAAGGTACAAACCAATGGGACTCGTTATCCAAGTATTTCACTTATCAAACACAAATATACCCGCATACCAGTCCCATTACATGGGCTCGCTTACTTTGTTCTCGCGTATCTTGACACATTTACATTGAAGTTTACAATGGACCAATGCACGAGTTCACGATTTTGACTTTTGAGCGGTGCCAAATTCACTTGTTTCCATGGTAACATAAATAACATGGCACCGCTCAAACGTCAAAGAATGAACTCGTGCATTGGTCCATAGATGCCAAGGCATTCTCTTTTTGCAACTCGAATCGTTGAATTGCAAATAACCTTTGAAGTTATCAAGCTTTATGGTGGTAACAGTAATAGTGCTGAAGATTTCCCTGGATTTGATTTTGCTGTTTCGGTCAGCCAATTTGAAAAGCTGGATGAATCCACTTGCAGCACGGAAATTTGGATTTGAACCATACCCAGAAATACAGTAGAACAAGTTTTGATCAGTCCAATAATGGATGTTTTTGGCAGAGAATCGCCATGGATATGAGAGTATTCCTACTGTGTGCCCGGAACAATCGTATTTCTCGTCATTAGATGTCGCATATACTCAGATTGCCGATGGAAACCCTGTCGACGATGCCAGCATTGAAGTACGAATTGTTGTGCTGGTCCGAAAACCCTACCTTTTCTTTCTGTTAAAAAGATGAGTCTATCGGAGATTTCGTTGAAAATTGTCCGGAAAACGAAATCAGTGACAGCATTAACCCTAAGGAAAGCTATTTTGTTTTTTTTTTGTTTAGAAACTCGCAAGAAAAGATGTGATTCTACTTCTACCACTTAGGGCAAGAAATGATTAAACTTACATGCCTAGCAAAAATAAACATTTTTTTTCAATGAACGTGGTTTGAAACACACTATTTCTTTTATCAATGAAATATAAACCATGATGCAAGATTACAAAACTCATAATAGGAATAGGTTTACTTCAATTTATTCGTATTCCACTAATGGGACTGTTATGCGGGTACTTTCATTATGGGACGCACATGATATGGTATTTTTTTCGCATTTTGTCCATACAAAAACTCAAATTTAGGCATGAATATGGAAAGTACACTATAAATAAACACCATTTACGAAGCTAACTCAAAAGTGGTGAAAATTCATATGGGACTGTTATGCGAGTATGGGCAGTAAAGAAAGCTCTCAGTTAATAACTGTGGAAGAGCTCATGAGAATACTAAGCTGAGAAGCAGGCTCTGTCCCAGTAGAGACGTAACATCAGAAATAAGAGGAATATTGAACTGAATTGGTTAATGTTCTGAAATAATACTAATAAAAGAAATATGTAATTAATAATCGAACTTACTCAGAATATCCTGCGCGTCGGTGGCCTCGTCCAGCATGATCAGGTGCGTAAACTGATCGTCCTCCTCCACCAGCTCCAGCGCTTCCACGACCGCCGTGTGATCTTTAAAACCATCCTTCCGGATCTGGAACACCACCTCGATCATGTACTGGACCCGTTTGTCCAGCTTGCCCTCGTGCAGGATGTTCTTCAACATCTCGAAGATCGCATTGATCCCCTTCCCGGACACTTCCGTTAGCTTCTGGCCGACTTCTTTCAGGAAGGCAATGGCCACCTCGACCGAATCATCCGTTGGGTTCTCCACGAGGAGCGTGAGGATCTCTAGAGCCAGGATCTCGTGCGCTACCCGCTGGTTGACCAAATGTGCCACGAACCGCGACGAGGACAGACAGATGCTTTTGTCGTTCCTCCGGAAGCCCCTTTTGAACTGGATCACCAATCTTTTCAGCAGCAACTCTCCAATGTTGGGGAATTTGGAATTAATGATCGCTACCAGAGCTGCGTAAACGTGTGTGAATGTCGGGGACGCGGCCTGAGCCTGGATAATGGACCGGCAGAGAAGACCCCTTCCCCGGACAATATTCTCGTGGAGCAATTCCCTCGTAATGATTCCGATGTTGTCCACGTTGACCTTGTTGATGTAACCGTGGATCGATTTCTTCAACGCTTCCCACGAGATTCGCTGATAGGCCGCTGAGGTTTTGTCCGTTATCTCGGCCTGCATCATCCGGAGTTTGGCCGGAGGAATGTAAGCTCCTCCGGTTTTGGATGTTAGCAAATCCACCGTTCGTCTAATCGCTGGTTTCTCGTTCTTTAACAACGCTTCATCGCCCTCCTGTTCGTGCTTCTCCGGAACTTTCTTCTCCTCTTGAACCGGTTTCCGGTCCGCACTTTTACTCCGTGATCTTTCCCCAGATTCCCGACTGGAATCTCGGCGCTCTCTTCTTCTCCTGCGGGAATCATCATCCCTACGCCCTCGACTCCTGGAAGTGGACCTGGAACGAGTCTTCCGCTGACGGTCATCTCGTCTGCGTCGTCGTTCGACACTTCTGGAACGGGACCTCGACCGCGATCTGGACCGGGATCGCGAGTCCCTTCCTCTTCTGCCTAACTTCTTCCGGCGCTCCTCCTGCTGTTTACCATCGGAATCGCGTGAAGCACTGCGATCGCGTTTTTCCTGACGGCTGCGCGATGATTGCTCTCCGTCGGACATGGCGGAATACCAAGATGGATTAGCACCTCACTGATTTACACTTTTTGCAGGTAGATTTCGCGTGTTTTTACGGAATAAATCGCGAAAAATCGGGAATTTTTACGCGAACGATTCCACGACGCGACGGTTTTCTTTTTCGCGTAAACAAACTTGACAAATGACAGCTCAGACCTAGAGTGCTGTTTCTGAAGGGCAGCTACACGGAAAACAAAAAAAATGAAGAGTCAAAAGGCCTTTTCGTGGGCCACTTCAAGACGTTCAATGGACCGATACACGAGTTCACTAATTTGACGTTTGAGCGGTGCCGAATTCACTAGTTTCCAGGGTGACATAAATAACACGGCTCCGCTAAAACGTCAAATAGTGAACCCGTGCATAGGTCCATACAGTAAGGGTTCATTCATTTATTTCATAACGCCGAAAATGGTCATTTTTGATACCCACCCACCCCCTTGTAACGCTTTTTGTATGGAAATTTTAGAAATTTTGTATGAGCTGTAACACTTGTCAGACACCCACCCACCCCCTTCAGTGTTATGAAATTTGTGAATGGGCCCTAAATATTGCGGCGTTTATATTAAATCCACATCCAGCGGCGGCGGTAACGCGCAGAAGATATGCGCGCAATAGGGTCCTAAAATGTTTAATGAAATCTTGTTTTCATTTAATATTACGAAAGAGCATGTTACTGCAACTGCTTTAGCATTTTTTCCCGCTCAAATATCGGATAAATCATATTAAAACTTTAATTTAAAAATTGGATCCATAAATGAACCTTGACACTTGAGATCATGTTTGACGTTCGCTTAGTCGACAAAAATACCACAGGGGTTCAACTATTTAACACCGGGGTTGTTCTTTTCTGACATTTCGGAAGGGACACGGAAAACAAAATACACCCAAAATTTGAGTTTAAACCAAGGGGTGTGACAAAATTTTAAAAAAACTTAAAATATGTTTTTTGGGCTTAAACCATCGGAAAACATTAGAAAATTGAGTAAACATATGTTTTTGACCTAAACTTATGCGTTTGGCACTAAAATTGGGGCAGGGCTTTAGGACCCTTCAAACGCAACGTCAAAATTCAAGTAGGCTTGGATTTTTTCGCCCTTCAAGGACACAAATGTTTCAAATTTGCTAAATCTGAAACATTTGGTGATTTTCATTATCACTGCGACGCCCGGATAAAAACGTATCATTCAGTGAATGAAATAAACCATTAATGTACAATATAACGTATTGGATACAATACAGCGTATTGTAATTGAATGTCGAAGCAATATTATTCTTGTTTGGATATACAATTCAAAAACAATATAATATATTGTAACAGAACATTCTATTGTTTTCAATTGGTTTTATACCTTACAATTTTGGTCAAATTCCTATTTTCGCGTAAAACAACTGTTGCTTTTTTCTATGTAGCTTTGCTGAAAGAAATAAACAAAACAAGTTCAGAAAGCAAGAAAAAAGTTAAAATAAGTAGTTTTTTAGAAGTCACTTGACATTAGCTGTAACGACAAATGCAACCATGATACAGTTCGTTGAATTGTTTTTGTATTGTACAACAATACACGAATTGCTAATCAAGACAATACATGAACATTATATCGTATTGTATTTTCAAAATGTTTGTATGAGAAAATATCTATATTTGTATTGTTACGATACTTAACCACCCATACATTATATTGCAAAAATCTCATATACCATACAGTGAACTGTTCAAAACAATATATTGTTTTTGTATTGTATTTTTTATTCGGGCAGTATATCGACATTTTCAGATAATCGCATTACGTGAATTTATCTTGCAGAGCACAATAATGCTTTTTGTCTGCAAATTGAGCTCTCGACGAACGGTGTCACGAACACATGCACAAATTTGCTGGTTGAAAATACTGGCGTTTGATTTTGCTGGGAACAGCTGATCTTTGTTTATATTTTCCACCAGCACTTTTTAAGTAGTGTTGGTGACATGTAACGTGTATGTACACGAGCGCAGAAACCACTATTACACAAATTATGATATGGCCGGTACGCTGATCATAAGTTTACTGTGCAAAAGGATAGGACAAGACACGGTCAAGGAATGATTCCGTTACCGAAATTACTTGAGCTGTACGCTGCTGAGAAGTAGAGCTGATTTCATAACGTCGGTAACGCCTGCTGTACAAATCAAATGAAGTTGTCACTTTTCCGTACGAAAAAATGTGCCGCTCAATTATTCCGCAAGTAAAAGTGACACTTCCCTGCACTTCGCTCATATTGGATCAGTTGTCAAAATTACTTCGGTAAAAAAGAGCAATTTTACTTGAGCGCTTTACGTTTCAGGTGCATACTACGCAATAAGCTGTAACATTTTGAGAACACCCACCCTTCCCCTCCAGCGTTAAGGAATTTGTGAACAGACCGAATTATTCCACTAGTAAAAGTTATATTTCGCTCACTGGATCAGCTTCAAGTCCGTACTCCGCTTAATGACTGGTACGCCGATCATAAGTATTATGTATTGTGATTTTCCTTGACCACTGTAGTCAAAGGTCGGTTTAGCTGCCTGTTTGAACCGTCGTTTTCCAGTACACCTTACAAGAATCACCCTTGGTCTGCGTCAATCACCTCGTTTTCCTCACCTTACCCACCAAAATAAATGTCATTACATCGAAAAAAGAAAGAGAAACCAGAGAACAGTGAAAGAGAGAACAAAAGAGCACGTGGTTGACTTGTCAATTTTGACATATTTTAGAGTGAAGTCAGCTGTGAAGGCAAAAAGCGACTGTTTTTACGACTGTTCGGGAACGACCGTTTCGAACAGTCGTGTTCGATAAGGAAATCCACCCACAATATCCGGTAGAAATCAAGAACAACATTTAGGGCCCATTCACAAATTTCTTAACGCTGAAGGGGGTGGGTGGGTGTCTTCATGATGTTACGGCTCATACAAAATTTGTAGAATATTCATACGAAAAGCGTTACGAGGGGGTGGGTGGGTGTCGAAATTGGCCATTTTCGGCGTTATGAAATAAATGAATGAACCCTTATCAAAAATTATTGTTTTCTCGGGGCCCGAGCGTCGCAGCTAAGGGCTCATTCACAAATTTCATAACGCTGAAGGGGGTGGGTGGGTGCGCGTTACCGCCGCCCCTGGATGTGGATTTAAAATGAGCGCGGCAATAGTGTGTAGCTAAGACAAGACGTGACAGGTCAAAGTACAAAAATGAAACCAATTGCCTGTCAAAAAAGACCACTTCTCATTGGTCGTTTTGGCAAAAGCCTACTTTCACATCGTCGAGTTGAATTGCAACAGGGCACTTTGTTACTAGCTCGACCGCGTTGCCAGTTCATAAATTAGAGTTTTCATCAAAAGTCTGGAAATTTTTCGTAAAATCTTTTCGTTTCAAATCTAATTATATTCGATGTTAAGCTCAAAGCATGTACTCCTACACTGCAAAAATTTCATTAGTTTTATATATGTGTAACGACACATTATTATAAGGTTCTATTCCACACATTAAATTTATATAAATAGGATTCATTCTAGATTCATTTTAGATTGCTATTGAATAAAATATATGTGTGGATACAAATAGCAAAAATCTATGTAGTTTCACACATAACGCCTATATAGAGGATGAACCAACATGAACATCGACAATCAAATCGAAGTCGAGGTCGAGAATGGACTGCAACCATTTTGTTGTTGCTGATGCTTGTGGAAACGGAGAAATATTTTCGGTTCGGATGTAGTAAGTATAAACAACATTGTTTAGTGATAATTATTCAATTATTTTAGGGCTTGATTATTCTTTTTCAGCAATTCGTGCTTACGGCATCCGTTAGATCCTGCCAGTTTTCCAAGTTGGAAGATGTTCAGCTTCAAAAGCTGCATCATAGTCGGAAGCTTTTCGTAACACAGAAGATTATTTCCCAACCCAAGGACCGTCAACGAGTTGCCGATGCCCACGAGTCTTTTCTCCGAAGGCGCCGGAAGGTTCCCCCTGTGCAGTTTCCAAACGTTTGGTCATTGGTTATAAAATACAAAAACATGAAAATTAATAAAAAAAAATATGGCAGAACAAATTAGAGTTTTGTTGTTTGAATGTTGCTCAACCAATTCTGAATGAAATATTACGTAAAACATGAACTCATAATAATTATGGGTGGGACTCATGGTTTTTATAAATGCTCACATATAAATTCAATATCCTTTGAAATGAACCCCTACTATGTGTCTCACACATATATAGCATTTGTTAACACAAATTGCAAAAAAACATTTGTGTCACACATACTGACGATATGAAGAATTTTATCAGTGTACAATGCTAAAATAAATATAAAACACCTGATTAATACCAAAATATTGGAAATTTTCTCTAAAAATATCACCGGTTTTAAATACCAACCCAATTGTTTGAAAATATAGCATCCTCTATTGCGCTAAACGAGTAAAGCGTGCAAGAAACAATCAGATTATGAGCCTTGATATTATGTATCCGGTAGAAATCAAGACCAACATTTATTTATAATTATTGTTTTCTCGGGCCCCGTGCGTCGCAGCTAATATGTGAATAGTGCGCTGTGTTCATAAAAATCGTAAGAATGCAGCGCCACACTAAAAAACTGATTTCAAAATCGCGCGAGTTGAGGCGCATCGCGAGTCTCACTGGCGCGATCCGGTTTGGTGGCGGTGCGACAATATTTGAATTTATTCACAAGATTTGCATAAAAAAGATACTGGTAACACTGGCTTTTGTATCGTCAAGGTTATCGACGGAAAAACAACCGGGCAGTCTTAGTTGAGCTGTCACGTCCTGTCCTAGGTGTGTAGCACACAGAAACCCGCAAGGAATCGTCGAGAAATTGTTTTAGCTATTTCCACAGACAAACAGACGTAACACTTCGAACAAATCTCAATCAAAATCATAGTCACGAGGACATGTACGCCCAATGCTAAAATTAGTGTGTTTGGCCGACGGACCAACAGATGGCGGTAGTGTGTAAACGTCAAACGCGAACAGAAACGATGCGAGCGCTGCGGGTGGCGGATTGGCCACCTACCACATTTTTGTATCGACCGTTAAAAAGGTGGTCGATGGACAATGGTGAGAGTGTGACGTCTGTTTGTCTGTGCTATTTCTTTTCATGCGTAGTATGCACCTGAAACGTAAAGCGCTCAAGTAAAATTTCTCTTTTTAATCAAAGTAATTTTGACAGCCGATCAAGTATGAGCGAAGTGTCACTTTTACTTGGGGAATAATTGAGCGGCACATTTTTTCGTAAGGAAAAGTGACAGCTCCATTTGATTTGTACAGCAGGCGTTACCGACGTTATGAAATCAGTGGTAGCGGAATCATTCCTTGACCGTTTCCTGTCCTTTCCTTTTGCACGTACTTATGATCAGCGTACCGGCCATCAGCAGTAAATTAGGCTAGTACTTGTGCTGGGAGGGAGAAACCGATACAAAATTTATGTACGTCATAGTGAGCCGAGATTCTGCTGTCACGAACTGTCACTGTGAGCCCAGCCCGACCAACCAGTCTTTATAATTCTTTATAGATCTTTGACCAACGATGGCGATCGCTAACGGTTCAAAACGAATCTATATCGATCGCTATCGAAAATCACTGACTGGTTGACCGGGAGATCTTGAAGAATGGACACACTTGATAAAAGCGCGTAATTGATCAAAACAAATTTTTGCATTCCAACAAAGTTGACAACAGTCGGTTGAAAATCAATTCCTGCAACACCCAAAAGCAATGCCACGATAGTACCTTTTAATTTGATCGAATATAAAGTAATGAAACACGCATCTTTTTACTGTTTTCCAATTATCATTAAAATTGAATGCACATAAAACTATGGCCCTTTTTCCAAGTTTGTCCAGAGAGATCGAAGGTACACAATAAAAGAAAACTTGCGATTTTCCCCAAGCCTGCCTTGATCGTCGTTGGTGAGCGGGAGTTATCTTGCAATTTGGAAAAGTGTTGTGTCATATTTCGTGTGTAGTATCGGTGCCTCCCTCCCATGGGTACTTGTGTTTCTTCTAAAAATGGCCCAAAGGAGTTTTTCAAATGTTACGCTTGAAATTAAACGAATAGGCCTTAATTTTTTTCAACATTTTTCCTTCCGTGTTTTGTGTTTGCCACGCTTGTTTTTGTTTTGAACGCACACACGTTGTTTCTGTTTTTATCCGCTGCTTTGATTCAATCTCAGTTCCGCGGTCAGAATGGCCGATTCCTCAAGCACCGTATCATCGTTCCGGCTGCCCGCTCCCAGTTTCGGAGCCGCAACGAAAAAATCCATCGACAGCTTCACGAAACTTCGGAATCCACATTTTTCCACGCCCTCCGGAATGCTGCTGCCGCGCGAGAAACAACCTCCGCCGATGTATGGACCGCGTGGAGCAACCGTTCCTCCGTGGTTGGTAAGAAAAGGACATCATCAACATCAGTATGGTTCCAGCAAAGGGGAGGGTAATTATCAACAGCCACGGTTTAGAGGGCCCCCTCGGGGTCACTTCAACAGTGGATTCGATAAAGACGTCATACCTGAACTGCTGGAAGTGAACTGGAATCTGTGGTGCGAAGGGTGCGATGTGAACTGCAGAACGGAAGCTGAATTGGAGAGACACAAGAAAGAGCATCAGGCTTGCCAGGTGGAAGGTTGCAAATATGTGGGACATCCCCGGGTGATGAAACGGCACTGGAGATTGGCACACGATGAGCAGAAGCTGCAGGAAAAGGCTCAGATGGAAACCAAGCAGACTCCGGAGGATATCGAGAAGTGGAGGCAGGAAAGACGAATGAGGTATCCTTCCAAGGCAAACGTTTTGAGGAGGATGCAGGAGCAGGAAGAGAGGTTCAAGCGAGGCGAGAGGATTGAAGAGGACAAAACCAGGTTTCCGAATAAGAAGCAATGGGAACCAAGCAAGGATAAAGGAAGGAGTTTTAACACCACAAGGAGATCACGTCAAAGGGTCAGAAAGGCAGAACAAGCGCCGGAAGCTGCTGAGAAAGAGTCAGACTCCGATGAAGATGTACAATCTAGAATAAGGTTCAAAGGAACATCAGAACTCAAAGATTACAAGGAAAAGCAAAAGAATTCTCTGTCCCTGCTTTGTGCTTATGGCAGTGATAGTGAGGAATCATCTGAACAAGAATCAGGTGACGAATCCGTGGAAGTTGATAAAGAAACTGAATCCCCTGTCCAAGAACTAGAAACTTCTATATCAACCGAAACCGTTGCTTCTACCAACTCGTACTTGAGTGAAGGAGAAATCCCGGATTCCGAGTCTGACCAAGAGGAAGTTGTGGCAGTTGAAGAAATACAACATCAGGAGCAGAATACAACTCCTGCAACTGAGGATCCAACCGCTAAAGTGGATCAAACTAATACTGAAACCGATGCCACCAAAACCAAGAAAAGGAATCGTACCCACAAAAGGCGAAACGATGTTTCCCAAGACGGAGCTCCCACGCAATCCACTTCATCAAAGAATCCCCGACTCGATAAGCCAATACTGAACTACGCCAAGCTTCGCCACGCCCGACAGAATACCCTGTTGGAAAAGCTTCTGGAACCGGAAATTCGGCATGAAAGGAATGTTCTGTTACAGTGCGTTAGGTTTGTAGTGCAGAATAGTTTCTTCGGCATTGGGCAACCGAAAGAATCGGCCTCCCATCAATTGGAGGAAACTCAAGATTAGAGAAATAAAGTTATTGTATACAGTTATTAAAGAAGCTTAACACTAACTTAACCGAAACGTCTGTCCCTTACATAACACCTCCAGAACCGGGATTGGGTCCGGTTCGTTGCGTTTGAAGCCTATTGGTAGCCTGGACGTATTTGATCTTGCACTCTTCCAGTTCCTTGATGCGTGACTTCACATGCTGAATACGATGCCATGCCATCTGCAAAACTTTTGCAGCAGCATATCCGGACCCCTCATGGGGTTGCCCCGTGGACACTTGAGTGAGGTAGTTGATCTGTTCCGACAGTTTCGATTCGACAATGTTCAGCGATTTCAGGAACTGGTTCGTGTGGGTTTCCGTTGCCTTTTGACTGGTTTTCTCCTTGCTGAGCTCCAACAGAGCTTGGCCTGAAAAAGATGGGCACAAAAGCGGAGATTACCGGTGGGGAAATGATCTGGATTTAACGCTCGCTTCTTACCTGCACTCTGCAAACAAAGTAGCAATTCCTTTTCAATAGAGTCCAAAACTTGTATTTTATCGATAGCCGTCATTTTTATGCGGAAACCGTAAGAAATTTGAAGCACAGTTCGATAAAAATAAAATTACGACGCGTCCACTACCGGTGGAAATAAATCACGAATATTTACGAAAAAGGAACAGAAAAGAAAACGTCACATTTAGTCGACTTAAAAGTCGGCATTGAGCAACGGTTACACCAGTGGACAATAGTACACGGAGACGGAATTCAACTCAATTTTGGGTTGTTTCAATGCAATTCGGTAGTTGAGCCCAATAACTCAATTTTGGCTAAATTTCCAAGGTCCCCACTAGGTAGTTTGGCTTTAATTCCATTAGAAAAATATACTCAATTTTGGGTTGATTTAACGCAAAATTGAGTTCTTTCGACCCAAACATAAGAAAAGTTGCATTTACCCAAATTTGGCTTATTGGGTCAAAGTACCCTCATTGGATAGATGCAGCTCTTTCTATTTTTGACAACATTCGTGTGGGAGAAAGAGAAAACCGAGAGATTTTGGGTTGAAACTATAATCGATATACTTAATTTTGGGTAGAGTAAACTAAAAAATTTGGTAAAAATATTTCTCCGTGTAGTTTACGGAACAAGTTGCAGAATGATGATTTTTACAGCACGAGTCGTAAATTTATCCTACGAGGCTTGCCGAGTAGGATAATTGAGACGAGTGCTGTAAAAATCGAGTTCTGCAACGAGTTACGTACAACATTTTTTGCAATTCCGTAGAAGACCACTTGAGGATATCAGAAATTATATCGGAATGCATTCACCATCATTTTAAAATTTGTGAAAAATGTTGGACAAATAGTAGTGTCCGACCCCTCACTTGGTAGGATGATAAAAGACTGCAGTGTCCGGCCCCTAGAATGACATACAGAAGTGCGTGTGGATTTGTTATTGTTGTTTAGAGATTGGAGAAAAGTACAAGTTAAGTTGGATTGCTGTTAGAATAAAGGAAGTGTATTATTAGATTTACTGTAAAACTTTGGTTATTTTGAATTCTTCTCAGTACGCTAGTGTCCCTGTCGTTAATTGATTGCGGAATCTAACAGGTTATGGTCCCAGGATAGAGAAGAAGTTCAGAAAGATTTATGGATCCGGAAGTTCAACTTGCGTTGTTTAAGCGTCGAGAAATCAAAAATTTGTAGTGCTTGGACTGTGTTTATTTAGCGCTTGTGCGGCTGTTGGGAGCCAAATCGTAGGACTTTTTTAAATTGGTAAGCGCAGAATACTTCATAGGATATTTAAATTGAAATTGAGAAGTAGAGGAGTGTTTGTTTTGTGAGAATGAGTGAAACGAAAGTAGTCATGGAGCGGTTGAATAATTTCAACTGGGCCAGCTGGAAGTTCCGTATGGAGCTATTGCTGGTAAAGGATGGATTGTGGGCGGTGGTGAATGAACCCAAACCAGAAGGAGCTGATGCGAATTGGATTTCGAAGGATGCTTCTGCTAGAGCGACGATTGGATTGGCACTCGAAGACGGGCAGTTATCTCATGTCATCGGAGCAGAGACGGCGAATGAAATGTGGTCAAAGTTAAAAGGGTATCACGAACGGGGATCGCTTTGCAACAAGATACATGTGTTGCGGAAGCTGTGCTCCATGCGTTTGTCTGAAGGTGGAGATATGTCTAAGCATTTGGTGGAGCTTTCGGAATTAGTGCATAAGCTGCTCGGCATGGGAGAGAAGCTGGGGGAGCACTGGATTGTGGCAATATTATTGTCGAGTTTACCCGAAACGTACAATCCGTTGATTACCGCGTTGGAAGGCCGATCAGAGGACGAATTAAAGTTGGACTATGTGAAGGGAAAACTTTTGGATGAGTGGCGACGGCGATGTGAAAATCAAGAAGAGAACGAAGAAAGAGCACTTCGAGCAACAATGCGACGCTCGGATATAAGAAATGGTGCGACGACGGTTGGAGGAGTATGCTATTACTGCCGGGAAGAAGGACATTACCGTCGAGATTGTCCGAAGCTATCGGATGCCCAACGAGTTCACAGCGACAGACAACGGCGAGAAAGAGGCTATGATGATCGAGATGGTGGTCCTCGTGGCATAAGCAGGGGTGGCCAATTTGACAGTGGTCGTTACGGAAGCGGAGGTTCTGATGGAAATCAAGTTTGTTTTACTACGATGGTCAAAAATGGCAATGAATCACATGGATGGATAATAGACAGCGGTTGTTCGAAGCACATGACAGGAAATCTCGAAATTTTGGAAAAACCGATAGCCTGGAGAGAGCTGACGAATTTGGCGGATGGTAGAAACGTTCCGGTAACCATGAGAGGAACAGCAAGATTTACCGGATTAAACATGAGGCACGAACGAATGGATGTCAAGCTGAAGGATGTATTGTACGTACCAGAGCTGAAGTTGAATGTTCTATCGGTGAGCCGAATGATAGATGAAGGCTATACAGTTAGTTTTGTTTCCAATGGGTGTAAAATCATGAACGGAACTGACGTAGTACTGATGGGTGAAAGACGAGGAGAAGTCTTCTACGTAAAGCAGCCATGAATGGTGAAATCGCTTGAATTCAGGAGGAGTTCCATTCTAGAGGTGTTAGAGGTGTCGACACTAAGGAGGAGTGTTGGACAAATAGTAGTGTCCGACCCCTCACTTGGTAGGATGATAAAAGACTGCAGTGTCCGGCCCCTAGAATGACATACAGAAGTGCGTGTGGATTTGTTATTGTTGTTTAGAGATTGGAGAAAAGTACAAGTTAAGTTGGATTGCTGTTAGAATAAAGGAAGTGTATTATTAGATTTACTGTAAAACTTTGGTTATTTTGAATTCTACGCTAGTGTCCCTGTCGTTAATTGATTGCGGAATCTAACAAAAAATTGTTCTGTAATAATTCATTACATAACTCGAAACAGTTGCGTAATGAGAAAGCGTTGCGTAATGAATCATTACAGCACTGGTTTCAGTTGCGTAATGATAATTCCCGCACTGCATACTTCAGTGCAGGAAAGTAGGCCGTTTAGTGACAGATTGGCGTGATGAAAAACAGCCTATTACGATGAGAAATTGCAAAAAATAATTTTAAGATCGTTCAAATATTACGTAACGCAATAGGGAACGGAACACTAAAAAGAAGTTCACAAAAGCTGATACGTTGAGGAGGGAGGGGGTCTAAAATTGCAAATTTAGACCGAAATTCATAAAATAAATGAAATATCCCCAACAAAAGCTCGGCGTCGGCATTCTAACGAAGTGCTACGCCGACAAAGGCTTTCCTAATGCGTCGGCGAAGTATTGTCTATTTCATTCGCAACAAAACGCACTGCCAACTTCCCGCATAAATCCAAACCGTATCCCACCACGTAAAATGGTTTATGGTCCTTATTTTACCATATTCAAAATGGTTGGGACAACCATAACCGAACTATAGTGGGGTAAAGTTTCGACCAATCCGTTTGAAGTTTTTACGAATCGGACAGTATCAACAACGGGTTGTTAAGAATATTTACCGTTCCAAAACAGGCAACTTTCCATACGGATTTTCAGAGCCAACCACAATAAGAACATATTCGGTATGGTTAAAAATATTGCTACCGAAAAATTTGGGCAATAGTTGAACTAATGTTTTACCACAGAGCAGTACAGTATGGGGTATGGTTCCCAGGAAGTTATTTTTTATGTTTAAAATTGAAACAAATACGAGTTAAAGATTAAATTTTTAAGTATTTTATTTGTTCACATTATTGGTAATGTAATTTGAATTAACTGACATTGTTACTTTTGAGCTCATCTTTTCGTGCACCACTACCGCATCCATTAGCGGGGGGCATCGATTATTCTCTCGGGTTTTAGATTTCCGTATCAGTCTGAAATACAACAACCCGCATAATTATGAACTGTATTCTTACCAGGTCCGTCACACTCGGGCTCAGATTGGGTACCACTTCTAGTACTGCATTTGGTCCCTCGCTAGTGCAAAAGGTACCCAGGTTTGACAGATCGCAGTACACTTTTCACGGCATTCTAGATTACCTTATGAGCCATAAAATGTTGGGCAACTCCAAGGGACATTGAGGTCTTTAATTTGTCTTTGTTCTTACTGTTCCACATACTGTTCATAATAATGTACGACAATATTAGAACAATTCCATATAACACCTAAAAACACAATAAACCAGCCGCATCACAAATTGTTTTGACAGTTCGGTGAATGGTTATTGGAAAAATCACAATATGGGGAATAGGCGGTTAAGTTATGTAACCATTTAAAAACGCTGATTTTTACGAACAAAATACTTTGTTTACAGTTTCACAAATATACTCATCGTTTCACTTTTTTTTTTACACATTTTACTACAATGCAAACAGTTATAAAATAGTTGAACTATAAAATGGGAATGAAAACGGATAATGTATGTGTAAATATTCATAAATGGTATGTTACGGTAATTCAACCGTATTCTGTACTGTACTTATATGTTAATATCTAAACAATAATCAGTTTCGGATGATTTTTAAAAAGAAATAATGAAGCAAGTAGATACGTGTAGAAAAATCAACTTTAGTTGGAACATGTACAGATCTAAAACCTCATTCACGCAATTGAAACATTACTTCACTGTTTCTGTCTGAAGTTGATTTATACTGCACGTCATTTATGTTTCATTATGAAACAATTTAACATATTTTGTGAAACTTATCCCTTTATATTTAGCTATTGCGCAAAGACTTAATAATGGGAATAATTTAAATAGATAAAATAATTCATAGTTAGTTGTCCTCCTGAATGCAATGCTGAAAATCTCCCCTAATATTTGTTTTTTTAGAGCTCGCCCTACCACGCAACTTGCAAGAATCCATCTCTCTCTTTCCCGGGAAGATTCTATGCGTTGTCGTCGTCTGCCCGTTGCCGCTCAGCACATCAAGGAGCGGAACTTCGGAAAATGCTTATCGATTCCACTCTCAGCGGTTTAGTAGGAATTGGCGCTTGGATAGACTTCCGATGGCACTTCATTTTTCCTTGCAGAAGATGAATGGCTATTACGTTGGTCCGGTTTTACAGCAACTGCAACACGAATGAATAGTTTCACAATTGGAAAAGAAACTGTTTAAAATCTTACTTACGAGCAACAATAGCTGTGGACAGTAGTTTGACCGCACATTGGGGTGTCTGCTGCACCGACGGCACCAGGCTTCCACGTTCTCATCGCTTCCTTGTTGATGTTATAAAGTCCGGGTTGTTGAGCTGCCATAGAAGAAAAGACTATAAATATATTGTTATATCTTTAACTTACGTTCAACTACTTACAATTCCAATTTGTTCCAACCTTTTCCCGATCAAATCGTTTTTTATTCTGGGACAACAAAACGGTGACAACATTTTTTTTTATTTTGTTTTTTTTTTTTGTGGTTTCGACATCAATGCAGAAAAATGCACGCTCAAAACATACTACTCACTTTTTATATTAAAGCTAAGTATGCACTTCGACAGCAAAGTAATCGCCTATCTCGATGCGTGGGAAATTTCTTGCGAGAAATGCTCAAGAAAAAGATTTTTCTTTGATCGCAGTACGCAGTTGAAAAAAAATGTCAATTCAAATGGAGCTCGCTGTAGGAAATTTCTTGACCATTTCTTGGGCAGAAATTTTTACTTTTCTTGAGCGGAACAGCATACTTAGCTTAATTGAAAAGTTATTGAGAAAATCTTTCATTATTTTGTTTTTGCACATTTTGACCGTATAGAGAAACGATTTTTTTTTCAGATGTACACAATAATATGCGTCTTTTCAATAAAAAAAGGCAAATTTTAATTCACAGACCAAAATTAGTGATAGTTTTTTAAAGCGTGCGCAACGGTTCACCAAACTGTTCCAAAACAGTAATATATAGTGAAGTGCTCATGTGTTATTTTGTTGCGCAAACCCATTTGCCTGAATGTTGTGTTGCATTTCCACCATATCGAACGAGTTGCATTGCTATACAGTTCAACAATTCCTGTACAGTATAATATAATGTTACAGTTTGATTTAGATTACATAAACAGCTTTTTATGGTATATTGCATTAGGCTTCATACTGTTCAATGTAATAGCAACTGTTTGCGATACACTGACCTTTAGAGATAAATTAAACTTACTGTTTGGAATACGTGGCAAACTGTATTTTTCTATGCGGGAAATCAGACATAGATGGATCGTTTGCTTCGATATGCATATTGAAGCTTACCTTATTTCTGATTTCCGATTGGAATTCTGGAGCAGCTGGCCTAATATCCATCAGGAACAATGAAATCCGGATCATCCGGCAAAATGTTTCTGAAGTGGCAGTACTCTTGCATTTTACCTTCTCCACGGGATACTGGACTCTGGCATAGGCGTAGAGCTCTAAAAGACACTATTTTTTATTTGTTCACTTTAATGATTTTCAATTAACTTACCGGAAAATGTGTACTGAGACGTAAGCATCAGAATCACAATAATTATTCAAGGCGCTTTACGGTGTTTCTGGATAAAAACAAAACTGCGTTGTGCGGTCGAAAACTGGTTGTCAACAATCACATCCCAGGGCAGTATACCACAGTTGTTATGGTAGAAGTATATTAATATATGGTTGCTCAGTAGAGAAACGGTTGTACCGTTCGGAGAAAATAAACGGTATAGGAACCATAAAAACAATGTCTATGATACAGTTTTACCATTCCTCATGAAAATTACTAGGAACATATCGTGTATGGGTAACAGTAGTGTTTATGGTTGCGTTATGTTTAAAACTCTTCGCATACGGTAAATATTTATGCGGGTTTCGAACAAACTGAAAAAATCGTCGCCAGCAAACCAATCAAAGGAGGTGATTTGCCTTTGTGTTGGCAAGACAGGTGAAACGTCAAATTCACAGCGGTTGCTTGGCTGGCGACGTTTTTGGCGATGGTTCTAACTGTCACTCGAATCGTCAATAATGTCGCTACCGTTCGTGTTACCAACATCTAGTTCGCCATGCGCTGATAGCGTGAGTACCAGGCCTCAAGGTGTCAAATATTTTTTTAAAAGCATAACAAATCAGCCTCTGCAACATGGCATTGAACCAACCCCCTGAAGTAAGCACTAGTTCTTGAAGCCAGCCACTATCTGCATTGCGCTAGTGCTGAGTAAACAAAATTTAGGCTTTGCCCTTATCAAACCCCACGCGATAGCGACAAATGTCGCATGAGAAAAAAAATAATACTACTGATAATCGTTTATCATTGCGCCTAATAAAATGTGGCTAAATAATCTTGCGACTACAGGAAACTGGATTAAATTATACGCACTTAACACCAAAATAATTAGTACAATACAAATGTCGCATTCGAAAACGAGTGTTCTTCTTCTTTCTGGCTTTACGTCCCCACTGGGATAGACCCTGCTTCTCAGCTTAGTGTTCTTATGAGCACTTCCACAGTTATTAACTGAGAGCTTACTGTGCCAATGACCATTTTTGCATGCGTATATCGTGTGGCAGGTACGATGATACTTTATGCCCTGGGAAGTCGAGAACATTTCCAACCCGAAAAGATCCTCGACCGGTGGGATTCGAACCAACGACCCTCAGCTTGGTCTTGCTGAATAGCTGCGCGTTTACCGCTACGGTTATCTTGGCCACACTCGAAAACGAGTGTGTTTCATGCCTTAATCGATATTTTTGGACAAGCTGTCAAATCAGCACCTTCTTCAGCATCAAATTTTTGGCTTCACTCCAGTTGTTCGTAGATGACCGCCGTTTCAGTCCTGTGCATTGAACAAACATTGTTTACAGTGCGAATTCACTCGTTGGGGCCCCACTACATGGAATGACACCCACTCACCCCCTCGTAAAACTTTTTGTATGAATGTTTTGTAAATTTTGTATGAGCTGTAACATTTTGAAGATACCCCTTAGCGTTATGAAATTTGTGAACAGGCCCTTACATGGAATGTGCGTTTCGTGATGATTTGCTCTCCAGATGCGTGGAGTATTTTCACCTAGTTTGAAGGCAGTCGTATTCCAACCAGCGAATCTCCGCTGTATTTCCAAAGACACATAAAAGACCTCCATGTGCCTTGCAGTTGCCCAAAATTTTATGGCTCATAAGGTAATCTAGAATGCCGTGAAAAGTGTACTGCGATCTGTCAAACTTGGGTACCTTTTGCACTACCGAGGGACCAAATGCAGTACTAGAAGTGGTACCCAATCTGAGCCCGAGTCGGACGGACCTGGAATTTCAGCGTGCATTATCCACCAGTATGCGAAGCCGCCATCTTTTCGAATCCAACATTTTCTAAGCAACCGTTGGATACTTAAATGCATTGTTATGTGGATACTCAATTGATCTTGGCTACTGTCAAATCCAATAGGTGGGATAGGGGTTGCCATATAGGTGGCATTATCATTTATAAATAAATATTAACGACACGTGATTTATCTGTTCCCAAGTCTGTGGTAAAAGTGTAGCAGTGACTGAATGTCGACAGACGATGACTGTCAAACAAAAAAATCAACAAAACTGTCAGAACTTGCGAACGATTCATTAGCTGTGTTCAATGACTTTGATCGAACTTGCTCGGGGTTGGTTGTACTAGCTCGTATTTTTTGTCAACAAATAACTGTCAAAGCTACTTCGAGCAACTCCAAGCTTCTTTCTCAATGAACGCTCTTTTTCGGTCACCTTCGGTTTATTATGAAAAACTGTCACTCTCCGCATTAATTTACCGGAATTCCAAGTGAAAAAAAAATTCGCGCACTTAACAATCCGTATCGCTTCGGAATTTTGCTTTTTTTCTCAATGTTTACGTTTTGAACGTCAAAAACACGAGCTACTGCGAGCTGGTTGAACTAGCTCGGACTCTAGCTTCCAACCTGTTTCGAGCGACTCGGAGTTGGTTGGACTCGGCTCAATGAACACAAACCCGAGCGACTCGAAGTAGGTTGGAGTGGCTCAATGAACACCAAAAGCTGACTCGCAAGTGGTTGCAACCAAGTTCGAGCAGCTCGTTGAACACAGCTATTCATCAGAACAAACTGCTCCTGGTTCAGCCAGACAAAAAAAAATAATCGGACGAACAGAGCTGAATATTTTCCGCACTAAGCGGTAAAATAGTAAAGAGTACGCGAAAAAGTACACGGGTTCCGATCGCGGCGGCGAAGTGTTGTGTGATCGTTTTTCCGTGATCGTGTGCTGCGCGAGAAAAGTGCGAAAATGACGACGGAAAATTTGCCCAAATTCTACGAAATGCCAGCGCTCTGATTATGTGATCATTCTGTGTGATACGGCTTCAAAGTGTTTCGTTTCCTTTGTGTTTTTTCGTGAAAAATCAGTGCAACAGCTTGGGATGCAAGCCTCGGTGGCGAAATAATTGGAATTATACACATAAAAGGAAGTGAACGAGGAGAAAATCGACGCCGCACGGAAAAGTGACCTAAAGACGAAGCGCAAAAGATCACTCAAAAGGAAAAGTTCCCCCCTGATCGAGAAAACACCGAAAGCGAAAGAGAGAAAGAGACTGGATGTTGTGATCTTCCTCAACCGCTTGGCTTCAAAGAGGAATTTTCGTCGGATTTCCCATTCTCTGGCTTCTTCTGCCGTCCCCCTCGTAAGTAAGAAAGAGTGTTGCTAATTATAAAACGGTGAAATATTTTCAGGTTTTTTTTCCCTCCTGTGGATGATTCTTGGCCACATAATTTTACGGCTTGACAAGAGTCTCCCGTCATTTCCCGCATCGCACACTTTTAGACGTGAATAAAGGAAAGATAAAGGTTGGATTTGGAATTGTGATAAGCAGTTCTTTGGTGGTTTCATTATTATTTTAATTAGTTGGATGGAATCGCTCTAACAGAACATTATTCGATGAAAAGCAATTCTTCGACCGTTTCTTCATCATTTCAATCATTTCATTGGAATCCAGTTTGAATGCTAAATTAAAGCTTTTCTCGTATTCTTAGCCTATGGTTGAAGGGATATGTAATCATCATGTAATCATTGTAGATGCCCAAAAACTTAAAAGAATCCCGCTTTTAAGGACACTGGTTCAGTAAAATGTGCGGCTCTAAATCGAGCAGTTGTTTGGCCTCGGAGGTGGTGGCGGTGCAAGCGTGTCAGTAGCAAAGAGCAGATCGTCGCTCTAAAGGTTAAGGATACAGTTGCCGCCGCGGAAAAATATCTAGCAGCGAAATTAAAACTCGAACATGTTGAACATCCATGGGTTCCGATGCTTACGGTTTCAATTTCCGATCAAGTGTTCGAAAATATTTTGATTCAAGAAGAAATGTCTGAAGTTTGTGGAGCTTGGGGAAGAGGAAATATTTATGAATTGCTAAAAAGATTCTTATTCGATTCTTGAAATTATTTCTGACAGATATCTGTAAATAATTCCAGAAAGATCGTCTGATGGTATTCCTTCAATGTAGTTTTTGACTTACATAAGATATTTTGTTGAATATCTCGTAAAATGGATTTCGAAAGATATAATTTATACAAGGATCCTCTAAGAAATCTGTTAAGAGTTTCACTACTCTAGCGCTTGGGAATTTGAAAAGAATCATATCTGTAATTCGTATACCGTGCTGCATCGAATTGCCGGACTTTTCGAAAGCTGGACACTGGCCTTTTTTATGGTGTCTTTAGATCGAATTCCGATTTTTTCACCTTAAATACATAATTAAGAAGTCTTCTACATTCTTCATGCATAAAGGCCCTAAAAAAATGGGTGATTTCAGAAGCATCCGGACACTTCGGATCAACACGGTAGTCGCCATAAATTCACAAAAACTCATTAGAAATTTCACCAGTATAAAACACCCAAGATCAAAAGTTTCTTTGAAAAATTCTACAACAAATTCTATCAGAAATTTTGCCAATTTCTTACGGAATAATTGTTGCCTTTTCTTGTCTTTTTGCGTAAATAATAAGAGCATTGTTAAGAAATTTCGGCGAGTTCCGCCATAAATATATTCAATAAAATCAACAGAATATCATACCTAGACTTCCGCCAACTGTTCTGAAGAATTTCCACCACAAAAAATCTGCATGTTATTGTAGTTTAGAATAAGATTCAGAATTAGTGTACCATGAGTGGATATTATTTGCACTTACTATTCAATTTTTGTCTAAACATTGTAGGAATAAAACATAAATTTCTAAATAAAATAATAAAATAAAATTCAAAACACCATTATTTTGGCAGTTTAAAATGAATGGGTCATGAAATTTCTTACAGAGATCCACCTTTGAAAAGACATTTCTTCTCAACTGGGTACTACGATCAGAAAAATGTGATTCTCTGGACCATTTCTGGGAAGAAATTTTCCATGCATCGAATTAGGCGATTCCTTTCCTTGTCAGTAGCAAACCAGCCTTAAGTAACAAATTCTTCGATCCAGCTAGGTTACTATGATCGTTGTCGTCTGAACTTCAACACTCCTCCTAGACGACATTGGTTAGGCACAAGAGTTCTACCAGCGTTGATGTCCGGATTCTGAGCAATGGTTTCGTAAGTAAACATATACACATTGCAACAAAGATTCATTTTGTAAGAGATCAAATTAAGAAAGGCAAATTAACATGCGTCTATTGTCCGTCGGAAACCATAGCTGCCGATAGGTTTCCGATGGAAAATAGACGCATGTTATGTTTCCTTTCTTGATTTGATTTCTTACAAAATGAATCTTTGTTGCAATGCGAACGAAACACAGTTCTTGAACTATTTTTTTCTGTCTCAACAATTTTTAAAACAGCTTTGATTGTCTTCGAAGATAACGAGTTTTTCTGGGTTTCCATTCAATTCTCGCAGTAGTTGTTTTAGCGATAATAATTCTTCTTGTACAGATTCCGATAGTGCTATAAATTCTACTCCGTTTATATGGAAGACGTATCCGCTATTTGATTTTCGATCGCTTCTATTTTCAGCCCAATCAGCAACCGAATAACCCACAATTCCTTTTGACTCCGTCAACTTGCTTGTGGTCGATAGTTGTTGGTGCCTAATAAATACCGGATAACTCGCTTCAGTACGATCCAGTCTTAATTAGGTCGGCTTGTATTCCTGTTCAATATTGATTCTGCAGTTGCAATATCCGGTCTTGTGTTAATAGCAACGTACACTTTCCATTCCATTTCCGTAATACTTTCCATTCATTTTCCTTGGTAACATATCCTGGATCTAAGGGAATACTGGACTCCTTAGCTTCATTCGATCCGCTCGAAATAGTAATGTCATTGATGTATCTTCGCTGATTTAAGAAATAATCTCCATCTTCATTCTTTTCAACTTCAATGCCAAGGTAGTGATAAATTTCTTCCATCTCGCTGATACTCGGGTTTTATTGACTGAGATCCCAGGAAATTTCTTTGCCGACTTCTCGGCTGTACGGATCTCGGTTAAAATTAGCCGAGATACAGCATTCTAATTTAAGTATGCAGGTGTTTTTGAACACAGTCGTATACAATGTTGCAAGAAATTGCTGCAATCGCATTGATGCCTCTATATAGCCTCCACTTTAGTATGTATATGCCTTTTTTGAGCAGTAAATATGATTTCTTCGGTGTTATATATGCATGTATAAGTCAGTTCCAATTTAGATATAGCAGTCAAATTGTTGGCTGGGGACCTTCTTTAGCTGAGTGGTTAGAGTCCGCGGCTACAAAGCAAAGCCATGCTGAAGATGTCTGGGTTCGATTCCCGGTCGGTCCAGGATCTTTTCGTTTCTCTTGCCGGCCGCCGAGCGGCGACACTGATGTTTGTATTTCACTCACTGATCGCGCTACGCTGCATTCTCAAATTTCTCAAACTTTCAACACAAGCGCATGGAAGAATGGTAGTCGGAGAACTGTCAAAACGTATGAAACATAATTAAAATCGTAAATTGCTTGCAATTAGGAAACTGAATCAAAAAAGTAGTGTAGAAATCAAGTGTAAAGTGAATACATAACTTTTTGTGTTTAGTTCATCTTCCGTGGTGCTTTCTTTGCTTCAGCATTTCGTTTTTACTACCATTTAAAAAGAGCCATCTATTGCCTTTTCAGTTTTGAATATCGTCCTATTTGGCAAAGAAAGCTCTCAGTTAATAACTGTGGAAGCACTCATAAGAATACTAAGCTGAGAACCAGGCTCTGTCCCAGTGAGGACGTTAATGCCAAGAAGAAGAAGAAGAAGCAAAAGATGACGAAGGACGATGAGCACTTCCTATCGATTTAAAAATATTGGCCGAAAACATTCTCCCGGCCAAGTAATTAGCCAAAGAGAAAATCGATTAAGACGAATCGATCAGATACGCCCTTATGATATTGAATGCGAGAAGTCATTGTTTGAATGTTACAAATAAAGTTCGTCACAGTCCTTAGAAGCTTGTCAAGAACATTTCTCGCGTAACAATTCAAAAGGGCCAATCCTCATATCGTTGACTCTGAGAAAATTCGATTTGAATATTATTCACCACATTTTCAATTCCTATTTTTCAGTATTCAATTTAATCAATGTGATTTCTTGCTAGTTGAGTGACGATTTACTATTACTACACGCTAATAATTGATTTTATACTGAAAACTGACAAAAATGTGGAAAAAATGATAAGTTTAAATGCTTGGCCCATTTTCGATTTCCATCTAGGCATGGGCCTTTTTTATTGGCCAAAATAGAATTTTATTAGCGTGCTTGGCCCAAGGCTAGGCCTTTTCGGTTTTCAATGAATGAGCAAGAGAGAGTCATTGGCCTCTCACCATGCTAAGGCCAATGACAGTTTGCGAAATTTTCCGATTGTAGGCCCTCTTGATGGAGCGAGAACTAATCATTGGCCTTTTCGAGTGGGGGCCAATGAATGATTTGGAAATAAGCGGTTATTGGCCGTTTTGAAAAACCGAGTTTATAACGGTAAGTTTTATGATTATGTTGACAATGTTTGCATAGTTTGTGGGTGTTGGGAGATGCTATCGAATGGTATCAAAACCCGATTTGTTTACAATTTGATCATTGGCCCTTTAGAACTGTTACGCGAGATTTCTGTGGAATTTGTTTCATTTTCCTCCATAATTTTAGTCTCAGAATTCCCAGGGAACTTCTGGATTTTTTGTAGAAACTTATTCAAGATGTTAGCTACCTATCGCATATTCCGTTAGAATATCTCCAGGAGATGCGTCTTAAATAGCTATGACAACACATACAAATGCTTTCCGATTATGTCAGAAATTATGTCCGAAATAGAGCGCTGCATATGACGAGCCTAACCTCACTTATTTGACAGCTGCTGGTCCTGTTGTTTACGTTTCGGACTTAGTCGTTTTTTCCATCATTTTTTCATCTTCGCATTTCTATCACCAGCATGCTGATGGTGACGATTTTCCACGGTAGGAAGGTAGAATAATACGATCCGTGGGTATCTGCAGTGGATTTGACCTCTCCTCGCAGCAAACTTCCACGAAATTAAGAATGATTCGAAAAAAGTACTAAGTCCAAACTGTAAACAACAGGACCAGTACCTGTCAAAATTGATGCGTGACGTCACAGTGCAGTGGAGAATACTCTTTTTTGCGTTATTTCCATTTGGTCTGGTCTGTCAGGAGTTCTTACGATGCTTATTGTACAAAATATCAATTGAGATCCATCGGGAATTCTTTCCAATTTTGCGCGAAAAAAACCTTACAATTAATGTCTAAAACCGTCAAAGAAGTTTTTTTCCATTTTGAGTCAGAGGTTTTATCTAGTTATTCCTTTAGAAAACCCTGCTCAAATTCCACCAGAAATTCCTTTACGGAAGTTCTAAACTGCCCCGTTTTTGCCTAACTGTCCCATGTCCTATGGGATTTCCTATAACACAATGATCATTGGATAATTATGCAAAAAGGACCATCCAAAGTATAAAAATCGTCTTTAATATTAAAACGTACTGTTTTGTATTTGTTACTGGAATTAGATTGGTTTGGTCATCGTTTTGGTTTATAATTAGGATGATACAATTATTAATTTTCTTTTCTATCATCACCACCTTCAAAAAGGCAAGGGGAGAAAAAGATTTATTGTTTGAAACAGTAACCTCAATGACAACCCACCCAATATGTTTCAAAGCATAACGTTATCATTTGTCACTTCTCAATGAAATTTAAAATAAGAATAGAATCAACTGTTTTTTTTTTACGTTCCATTCTCTTGTTCCTTATTCATTTGCATCAGCCTTATTCGCCTCTGTAAATATAACTGTTCGTTGGACTCACTCAATTTATTCATGCAAGAGCTTTTCCAGAGAATTTTTGTTGGCAATACTTAAGCAAGTTTGTCTTCATGATTTCAAATGAAAAAAATCTTAAAAAATAAATGAGATCGACGTTTACAAGCTATTATCTAAAGGACCTAAAACAAGAATTTTTAGGGATGGTACACAAATTATGTCACGCTAAATTTCGACTTTTTCGACTAGCAAACTTCTGAAAAAATGTCACAACGAAGCTTTGGAGTGATTCCAAGCAACAGCACCAAAATTTGGTAAATTTTTTAATTCATTTTTTTCTATTGAGCTGAAACTTTGCACAGTTTTCCAGTTCCATCTAAATCGTCATTTTACGATATCAAATCTTCAAGTTGAGTCACGACTAACTTTTCAAAAGGGTGTATGTGAAAATGGTTCAAAAATATTCAAAAAGCTGCACAGCAAAAACGGTTCGTTCGATTGTTAGACAACTAAAGAAACAAAGTTAGACAACTAAATAAAGATTCCAAAAAAAATACACACAGTAAAAAAAAAATTTTTTGCATTAAAAAACATAATTTTTGACACAAAAACTCAAATATCTCAAAACCCTATCGGAATACCAACGTAATTTTTTGAGGGAAAACGGTCCATTATATTAGCTATCTACCATAAAAATTTGGTGATGGTAAACCAATAAACAAAAAAGTTATGACATTTCAATTTTTTTTTTCGGTGTAAATTATTACGGGAACCGCAGTTTGTTGCTGATTTTATTGTTAAGGGCCTTGCGTGAATTAAACAAGTCGTTTTCATGTATTCATTAGTATTATGTATATTATATGTATAAATATTATGTATATGTATAAATATTATATGTATATGTATATAGGGGAACTTACGTATTCTCGGCGGTCTAAGCCGATGCCGCGCTTCTTTTGTAATATTCTCGGACATCAGCAGATAAATTCCGTGGTTGTCTGTTTACATTTATGCGTTGCTCAATCCTCTATCGATTCACACCGATAGACTTGCCAAAATGATCTTGGAAACGTTTTTACAACGCTGCGAACATCTCTTGTCAGTGTGCCTATTGTCGGCAGCCTCATTCTGTTCGGCAACTTTCCCATAAAAACTGCTGGTGAATCACTTCGGCAGCTCCAAATCAGTCGCATTTTGAAGCGTCTTCATTTGAATTGATGACATCTCTGGCGGTATTGTTTGTTCAGTCTCGGAAATCTCGTCAGTGGGAAGCGGACAGAACGAAGAATCATCTGAATGTTTTCATTGACGTGTTTTGATAGAATAATGCTGTGAATTTGGCGTTTGAAATTTGGTTGCCGATAATAGTCGAATGGTGCCGAAGCCGTAAGTCTCCCTATGTATAAATTAAAATGAATTAACAGATTACACGAAAATAAAATTTTTTTTTACCAGGATATTTTTTTTAGAGTATGATCGATGAGTTTCTAAATGTTATATATAAACTTTAAAAGTTTTGGATTTGGGTATGCGTTATGAGATCATGAAAACATTTTATTAATACTTATTTATTTATTTATTTATTGTTATTCAATTTTTTTACAATATCGAACACTTTTGCATCATTATCAGTGCAGTTCGAGTATAGTTTTGCTTTAATTTTATTTTCTGACAATGGAATGAAACAGTGAAATTTTTGGGTTCCTTGGATCGTTTTCACGTTATTATATTGCTCGCTGAGCTCTGATGCCGTTAATTCGTACTCTTCAGTAGTAGTAAAACAAAATGATAATTTTGTTAAATCTTCTTCTTTTCTGCGATTCGCCCAATCAAATAGTTCTTTTGCAGTTTTAATTGGATGCTCACGTTCTTTGGCTAAACTTGCTCTTGTGGCCATGCGCTTTATGGTTCCTCCAATAGCATCACAAGGACCTTTGCCATGTGACGTAGCAAAGAAATGCCATTCTGCATCAATTCCGTACTTTGATTTAAATTGACATAGGCTCGAAAAATTCTTACGGTTTTTGTACTGCGATGCTGCTCCATCAGACATGAAATATATCTTTCTGATTTCTTTATCCTTATCAACGCGTAAAAAGTTAATCATTTTGGCAATGAACAAATTTACAGATACTGAGTCGTGTCTTAAATCTTCGGAAATTACAATAAAACTAAAATGTTCAATTTGCGTACTTCCATTGAAATAAATAACGAATGGATGAATTGTAGCTTGTTGTACGTTCCAGTGATGGGACTGCACTTTATCTTGCAATACAAAGCTATAGTTTTCAGAAAAATCACAAATGACTAAAAATTCACCATCTTGTAATGTATTTTTCGTGTTTTTTAAAAAGCGGGATTGCTCTGTTTTAATAAAGTCGTGAGGAATTAAACTTTCTAATTTCAAGCAAAAAAATGACACAAACTCATCTACAGGTTTTACAATAGTTTCTAGGTCACACCTATCCGTGGTCACCCATTGCTCAAATGATAACTGATCAATATAATTTTCTTCAAACTCAGCGAATAAAGTATTTTCCAATGATCAAGAATCTGGACAATCCGAACAAGATCGTAGATAGCAATTTGATGTTCTATTTTCACACAAAAGACTACCAGTTAACATTTTAATATCCTTTGATAAATTGATTCTTTTCAAACTATGTAAGATTAGGTTAATATTTTCGTGTGTTGTGCACACACAAACATTATGTGTTCCTGAATTGGATAGAAGCTTGCATTGCCTTGGACGAAGGCTTGCAAATGAGGAAAAAACTACCTTAATATTTTCGTTAATTTCCTTGAAGCGTGTATACGCTTCTTTCAAAGTAGTCATCATTAATCGTCTTCAAAATATTGAATTATTTTTTCTTTTGTCTCATCTGTTAATGAAGTACTCGACCTAGCATTTTTGGTTGCAAGACAGTTATTTTTGAATTGTTTTGCCTCTTTTGCTGTATTTCTATTGGTTTTGAACTCATCAATGGCGTCTTGAATAGACCACGAGCTTGGCAGCATCGACAAAATCGATAATTTTTCTTTCCTTGTCGTGGCTAGATTCGAGAACCTTTCCTTCATATTCATAATTACCTCATCGTAGTCTGTATTTTCCACATCCTCAGGTCCTAATTTGAAGAGGTTTCTTCGTACAGCTTCGTTGATTTCACGGTATTTTTTCTCGGGATAATTGACGTAACCCATCTTCGTCCATTTAATCGGAGTCACTTTTATTCCAGCTATCCCTTCGTTGAAGCGTTCGATGTTGACCTTCTGGATGCACTCATCTTCTGATTGATTTGTTGAAACAGATGTCGCTGATGGTACCGTGGCAAGACTATCTGCACTTGGTACTTCTGGTAACTCCTCAGTTGTTGTCGGTGCATCTAGTAATTCCTCAGTTGTTGTTGTTTTCGAACTTCCTGCAACCTGATTCACCGATGATGTACAGATTGCCCGTTTGTCAACGTTTAAACGGCAGGACGTACAAATGCGTAAATTTGTATTCAATGTAGACATTGGAGCATAACCAGCCGCTTTCAGTTTATCTATGGTGCTTTCGGTGAGATTTCGTAGCTCTTTCGAACACTTTTTTTTTCTGCAAACGGCCTGCAACAGTTGATAAAGCGACTACTCATGTTGCTCGTTAGATTTTAATAAACAAAATCACTTTTAAGTTTTTACTGACTAGTTTGGTGTCGTTTGCTTGACTGAAGAAAAATTTTACAATTAAATCTTTTATAACCATAGTGGTAGTATATTTTTAGCTTTTTCGTGAGTATGTTCATGGTATGTACCTATCATGTTTTTGATGTTGTTGAAGTTACTCGCTTTCTCCCAAATATGATTAACAAAGTCTATTCTCTACCAAGGCGGGTCTATACCCAGGTGTAATCAGATTTTAACTTTGTGGAGAAAACCAGCGCCGAGAAAACCGACCTGCTTTACGTATACTAGATCACCTGGGTATAGACCCGCCTTGTTCTCTACGAGGTAAACTTTTTGCAGGTAAACTAGTCGTATACCTGTATAGAAAACTTTTTTTGTAGCTTTTGTCTTCAATATTAGATTTCTTATAGGTTTCTTTTATCAAAAGGTTTCAACACTATTGAGAGAATTTTTCTTCAGTTACGTACAATAAAAAATATGACACTATCAAGACTTTAGATCACAACACTGGATCGCGTCTAACTTTCTAATAGATGCTATGCTATGCTATGCTATGTACGTTAATCAAAATGTAGCGAACTCGCTGAAGGATGAAAAGCCACAATAATAAAGATAAATAATAATAACATTGATCAAAATTTCGAGTTCCTCTTGATATTTTTTAAGCAATCTTTGGAAAACGATTCATGTTGAAAACGAATCATGAATTGGTGAGCTTGTTTCATATTTTTGTTCTAATACAAGGCATATGTATCAAAGCGAATATATCAGAATTACTGATTTTTATTCTTGAGCTTTTGAACGGCACCCTTAACTTCGATCAACGTGAGAGTTGATTGCTACTACATTCTATTCCGACGTAGTCATTTCTCCCACCGCTTTCAACCCCGTGCCTGTGCCCTCATCGCCACTGAAATGTTCGTCGTAGTACAAGGCAGCTAGAAAGCTATTACACGATATCATGACACGGTACATCGAGTTATAGAGATTTAACCCTATAAAATTCACCAAAGAGGGATTCCACGGAGGCATGCAAGTCGATTCTGATCGACCATTTCAAAAATATCTGAAACTTTGCACAGTTTTTCAGTTCCATCTAAATCGTCATTTTCCGATATCAAATCTTCAAGTTGAGTCACGACTAACTTTTCAAAAGGGTTCAAAAATATTGAAAAAGCTGCACAGCATAAACGGTTCGTTCGATGTTAGACAACTAAAGAAACAAAGTTAGACAACTAAATAAAGATTCCAAAAAAATACACACAGTAATTTTTTTTTTTTTTTTTGCATTTAAAAACATCATTTTTGTCACAAAAACTCAAATATCTCAAAACCCTATCGGAATATCAACGTAATTTTTTGAGGGAAAACGGTCCATTATATTAGCTATCTACCATAAAAATTTGGTGATGGTTAACCAATAAACAAAAAAGTTATGACATTTCAAACATGTCACAATTTTCACATTTAGTAGAAACAAAAAATTTTTTTCGGTGTAAATTATTACGGGAACCGCAGTTTGTTGCTGATTTTATTGTTAAGGGTACCACATGAGGTTAACAAGTTGTTTTCATGATATTTTATTTAATTATTCATAACTATTACAAGGCTGGTAGCGGGTCACTTTTTAGTGACTTGGTCACTTTTTTCAGGCCAGTCACTTTAAAGTCTCTTTTGTGAAGCCATTTTAACTAAAGTCACTTTTTTCGTCAAAAAGTCACTTTTTTCAACTATTTTGAGCTACTTTTTCGGGTGAAAATTATGAATCAGCCTTTTTTAATTTAGGCTAAGTTTTAAGTTAGGTCATCAGCAGATAAATTTCATGTCAGTATTAAAATTGGTTCATGGTTTTCTTGTGAAAAAAGCTTGGAAAAACAAGTTAATCTTTCATAGATTTCCCGGTTTTTTTAATAGCATGCTAGTCATTATTGGTATGGTGTATGTTCATTGTCATAAAACTAAAGGTTTAAAGGTTTAGATTTTCTTTTAATAGCTCGTGTATTCTTTTATTAGTTTTTTTTTTTATATCTTGTGGATAATTAGATGTTTATCTTCTATTTTCGAACACTTTGTTTTGAAATGTGTATCCTATTTATTCTCTTTATCTGCGAAATTCGTTTTATTTAACACTAAGACGCAAAACAAAGAATTATTATTTAATGTTCTATTCTTGAGTAAAAACTTATCATACTTCTTAGGACAGACTTTATTTACAAACAAAACTTTTGAAAATGGCTACACTAAGGTATTTTTCCCGTGTAAAAAAACGCGTTATTTCCAAAATCGTCTTAAAAAACCAGTGTGCCTTTTTTATCATGCATGTATTTAAGCATCTGTTTAGGAATGTATTTTATCAATTGTTTCTAAACATAAATTTTTAAAGAACCTTTTTAGAAGTTTTTAGAATGATACTAAAACATATATTCATGGATTAATAAATAAGAATGTTAATGCAGAAATGCTTCAAAGAATTTATCGTTTTCATTGAAACGTTCATGAAATCATGCAAGCTTTTTTCAAAGAAATGTGGGGTTTCTGATCCTCTTCTTTGCTTTTTTGATTAGCTTCGGCATGAGGTTTTTTGAAAGCCACAGAGTTTATATTTGTCAATAATATGTGCTTTATTAAAGTATGTTTTGTTGCATAGTTTATTACAATTCGGCTGCCTATATGTCAAGTGAATCATGAAAGTGTCCAAGTAATTTTGATTGAAATATCAGAAGTTGAGTGCCAATAACTACTTTAACAGAATATCTCAGAAGAATAGCCTATTAAGCTTATCGTCTTTATGCTAAATGTTCATTAAGCCAAACGTGCCTCTCATTTAACTTACTGATGGAAAATATCAATGTTACTCAGGCCTATGTCAACCATTTGTTCTTTTTCAGTCGGCGTTCGAAGGACGTGTCTATGCTACATTGGTTTTAAACAGTATTACAAGAATATTCGATCTGATTGACTGAAAATCTGCTAAAAGGGATTATTTATGTAAATGTAAATTTTTTTGTTTGAATTTTTTTTAGCAAAATCTTGAAATTTTGGAAGTACAAAAACAATTTCCAAATATGGTACTCAACTAGACCTACTACTTGCAGTAGATGCAGATGATTACGGTTTGATTTTCAAGTCACTTTTAGTCACTTTTTCGAGAATCGAAAGTCACTTTTTAGTCACTTATTTCTCAAAACGTTAGAGTTAAGCCAAGGAATGTTGTTTTACCACCATGGTCTTCATTAAGACTATTTGCAGCATCTAATTGTAAACAAATACTTTAAAAACTAATACGCCTTACAGATTTGCTCTGAATTCGCATTAAGGTAAAATAGCTTGATATGGATCTTCTATATTGTACCGGAGCTTTTAAGCAATATTGCTTAAGAAGGAAGTAACAAAAAAGCACACTAGCAGAAAGCTTAAAATCGGATTCAATTATTTACTATTCTTAAGTGTCTTCAAAAATTTGAATATTAGCTCGGCCATTTTCGATGTTTTACCTTAAGCAGTCTTATATTCCGAACTCAGTTAGATCGCAGGGGTCGAGCAAACAATATCACACTCACCGACCACTGTTTTGTTGGCCATAGCAAAAAGTAAAGCATGGTAGTAGATACGTTGTCCGAAGAATCGAGTCTTACCTACGATGGCATCGTGCATTATACTGGTTGTTTATATTTACGTATAGTTTAGTTTGTTTTCGTACGGATTTCTTTACAGTAGCAAACGGTGCGATGTAATAAATTTGTTTGATATTTAGGACAAATGTTTAGTTAGAGACGTAGGTTCTAGGCGTCTATGTGGATACAGATATAGATTCGGTTTTGCAACAATGTGCATCGTGCCGGGCAAGGTCGAATGAAATTTATTTGGGCTAATGTAAAGAAGAACCGAAATGAGTATTTTTGAAATGGGATGCACGTTTTGTTGTTCATTATTTCGTACATTCGGCAGGCCAGAGACATATGTCTAGACTCTAGACGTTTCCCAAAGATAATTGATTACTCGGAGATGTTTGCCATCTGGCGATGAATATTCGAGCAGGAATTTCAATCGTCAGAATAATTCGTATTTTTTGCGAATTTGAAGATATTTGAAATTTTACTGAAACATCCATAATTATCGATGTTGTGCTTACTGAACGGAATTAAACCAATAATCTTCTGGCGCTCAAGTACCATCATAACGAGTTGAGCTCGCAAAGAGCCATTCACATCAAGAGAGTCCCACAACCAGACATCGGAGAAAATGTCTCGTCAAAGACTTATCTTTTATGTTCTGTGTAGTGGGATCACTATAAATAGAATCCCAAAACATCAAAACGATATGGTAGCGGCTTGAAGTGTGTGTGCTCGACACGATTCTTGAGGATTTTCCCTTTTCGTCGCAATCGGATTTGTTTTTCGTTGAGCTCTAGATTGATGGAAATTAATGCAGTGCTTCAGTTCGTATTTTTTACTACGTCAACCGGCACTCTTCAATGGAATTCATTCAGGTTTGAAAGACGAGTCTTGTTCAAAGAATCATTTAACAGGATAAAATTCTGCTTAATTATCTGTTATATATTGTCTCCGATACTAACAACACTAATGATACTGAACTAATTCTGATCGCTATCTAATAATACTTGCATAAAGTCTCAAATAACCGTAAGAAGTTGTAAGAGTAACAAATGAGTGCTCTGCACAAATCGTATTATTTATTTTAAATATATATTAAATTGGAAGATTATCCATCGAAAGTGACGATCCGAGATTGAACGATGATCATAGTGCACACTTTGCTAGTTACCAAGTAAATATCGTTTCAAACCATTGGAAGCAAGCTGAGTGAAAAGTGTAGCGTCAGTTTTGGCATGCTACCAATAAATCTGCTCGAGACGATTCCCAGCGCCGTCTCTTTTAGATAGGGGAAACTGGATACATTAGATCCCCAACAAAATGGATTCATCTGAATCATTTATTCTATCTATAAAAGGTTACTGAAAGGGAGATTTCTTGCTGTTTTTAGGTCCAAGATTACAAACATTCAAATGCTTGTTTCAAACATTGTTTTACTGTGTTATAGTTTTTCTTAGTCCATTGAACAGATTTCACAGAAAAGACGATGCTCGCTATTCTTTTGGAAGACGATAAATAAATTCTTGCATAACTACATGAATTCAGACATCTTTCAGAAATCTCTTTCTCATTTGCTCAGTTATGCCTGAGTCTCGGGTGCTCATTTTCAAACATTTTCCGATTATATTGGCAATGTTCAATTGTCAAAGTCATGTGATCATGACATTTAACAGCCCTGTAGTAGGATTACCCTTTCGTAAGAAGCGGGTAGAAATCAGAATCCCAAAATTGTGTTTCCATTTTATGAGAATACATCATGATTTGAAATCATTGTACAGGTCGGACTCGATTATCCGGAGTATCGATTTTTTATTCACTCCGGATAATCGAATCTCTAAGAAATAAAATTGAAATCTTCGATAAAAGAACTTAAAGATTATCTATTTTCGTTGGCGTAGCCAGAAATTATTTCTAGGAACAGTAGGGGTCTTTACAAGAAAAATAATTTTTTGACCAACCTACACGAAAAACCACTTTTTCAAACCCGTTTTTTCTTAATCGCAATACGAAATTATACCAGATTTATTCATAAAAAATTGAAAAAACAAGATCATAAAAAAACAGATTCCGGATAATCCAATCCCGGATAATCGAGTCTCCAGATAATCGAGTCCGACCTGTACCATGAATCAGTTTGCCGTAACGCAATACACGTGTTATGTTTTTGTAGCTGACTAGGATTCATGAATTAATAATGCTTGAATTCATTACTCATGAATATATTTATCTATCTATCGACAAAATGAAAAAAAAATGCTAGAACTGGATTCGAACCAGCAACTTTCTGATTGTTGGATTACGCATGTTTTATACGAATAAGTTGATGCACCGCTTAATGTTGTCACTCTAAAGGGGCCATTCATTGATTACGTTAGGAGTTATGGTGGAAGGGTGGGTTAAGATTTCTAACGCACCTTACAATTTATTTTTAACTAGTGGTCCCGGCAAACTTTGTCTTGCCATCAAGTAGGCTGTTAAAAAACACCATGAAAAGTCCGTTCACTCCCAGTTTTCCCACTTTTCTGTTCAATATTCTATGCACGTCGGAATACTTCAGAAACATAACAGTGGAAGAATTTTCAACATAGGATAACCCGTTCTCTAGCCATTTCGTGACATACAAACACCACTCCATTTTTATTTACATAGAAGATAGATTGTCTTACAAAAATCTTACCATTGGGGGAGAGAAGGGGTTCAAAATCCCCAAAAATTGTCTCAAGTAATTAATGGACAACCCGAAATGTCACGAATCATAATTATGATTATAAGTCCAGAAATTATGATTTGTGAATTGCATGCCTTGTCAATCATGATTGTGGAAAAAAAAATTCTATGAAAGCTATTGAACGACTTATGAGCCCTACCACTAGCACTTTCATCAATTTTAAGCGTTACTTCAGTATAAAGAATATCTCCTTGTTTTTTTGCACAATGAACTTCCTTAAGTGCATAACAGAATAGCTATTTGGCGGGACAAGTTATCAGTTTGGATCTACCGCTTAGAATATTAAATGTGAAATCGATATATCACACCTCCAGATGTTATTCGAGGATATCTCAAAAAACATCTCCTTAGCATCATATTTTTTTTCTAATATAGAATTTTAACAAATCATTCAGGTTCTGCGGCAAGGAAGCCTTCAGAACTCCTGTAGATTTTTTTTACTAAACATTGCTGAGCGGGATGGAAAATGAAAAAATCTCTTGGGTATTTCAAATGTAATTCCTGTCACAATTTGTAAAAAAGACCTTGCTAAGAATCTTCAGATAAGTCCTAAAGAATCCAAAAACTCATACATGACTCTTCCACAGGTTTAATTGAATCTTTCAATAGTCTAACGTTGATTCGCAACAATGAATGTGAAAATTACTAAATTGGCAGGATTTCCCCCAAAGATTCTACCGGCAATTCTTTCAACGATTTATCCGTTTCATTTCAACAAGAATTTTTATAGCAAAAACTGAGGAAAATCCTACGCAATACCCTCCAGCTATTCTTACGCAAAATTTCAGTAATTATTCAAGTTATACCCACAGGACTTCCTACCAAAATTATCCCTGGATTTTCTCAGTATTTGCTTCAGAAATTCCAGGAGTTTTTCGCCGATTCCTTTAGTAATTACTTATTTGTACAGGATTTTCTCATGAAGTGGCTCCAGAAATTTCTTACTCATAAGATTTCTCCTGTTATTTTTTCCTGAATTCTCCAACTCCATGAGGAGTTTTCACCACGAAAAGCTACAGTAATATTTCCAGAATTTCTCCAATACCACATTTCATCAGGGATTTCTCCTGAATATTATGCTGGGTAGCATTTGGTGATTTATTCAGAACTATTATTCCAGGAATTCGTCAAGAGAATCTTCCAAGACCTTCTTAAGGTAGTGCTAGTAGAAGGTCTATTTTCAGAGACTTGGTCTCTTTTAATTAAAAGGTCTGTAAAGTTTCATTATTGTATCTAAAGTCACTACTTCTTTTTTTCATATAAAAAATTCTGATACCCAATACTAAATACTCCAGGGAAGTGAAGGATTACGCAATTTTTATCCATGAATTTCTTTTCAGTTCCTCCGAAGATAAGTGTATGGAGTCCATCTAGTGTTTTTTCCAGTTAGTACTTTGGAGTAATATCAGGATCTCCTCTACGCACCCCTCCAGAAATTCATCTAGAGATTTGCCACAAACGTTTCTGAAATCCGCCCAAAAAATCCTTCAGAGAAGAATGAGAAATTAAAGGAATTTGTTCAGAATTTGCTCCAGGAAATCCAACGCAACTAACTCCAGTTTTTCCCTGAAAGTATTCCAGGATTTCCAGACATTTCTTCACAGATTCTGCCACCGATTTCTTCTGTAGTTACTCTAGCAGATCTCTCAAGGGTGTCTTCAGTGATTACAAGAAAGTCCTCAAAGTTTCATTCTAGAGTTTTTGAAGAAATTCGTGAAAGGATTGTTGTAAGAAAGAATTCATACACCAATTTTCTCTTTTATTATATTATTTATTTATCGTCAAATCTTCAACGGTTAGACATAGGAATTCCTCCTCGGTTTATTCCAAAATCTATTTAGGGTTCTTTTTCAATTAATTCGACCAGAAATTGCCCAAAAGATTCCTTCAAAAATTTTTAAAGGAATTTTACTAACATTTCATCCACGCAATGCTCTTGCCACAAATAAACATTTCTCATTAAGACTCAAGTAAGAATAGAGTATTTCTCGCGTAATTTTTCAAAAGGATCTATTTTACATTGAGAGGCACGTTTTGTTTACTTTCTCTTTAATCAATAACTACATTAATAAATGAGGATTACGTTTTTCCTATGAAAAGCTAGCCAAGGACATTGTCTTTCGATCTATAGTGATAAACTCCAAAAAGTTTTAGAATGGCACTGTGAGACAGTGAGAGAGGAAAGAATCTCTCATAGTCACATAGGCCCTTTAGTAAAGTTCAGCGAAATTTGTGAAAATTTTAAGAGCAGTTTTCTTTCGATAGGCTAAAAAAATCACGAAAAATAAAAACGTCCATTTATCGTAATTGATAAAATATAGAAACGGACGGTTTTATTTTTGTAGATTTGTTGTCCATTTAGAAGAAAACTGCCTTTTTCGTTTTTGCCAATTCACATTTCTAAAAAGAACCTTAAAGGTTTCACACAGCATTTCTTCCGGGTTTGCGTTCGATGTTTTTCAAGATTTTTTTTCGCAAAATCCTAGGGATTTGATTGATTATTCATCCAATAAATGTCTTAGCAATTTATCTTGAAAATCCACCATGACATTCTCAGAGATCCATTCAAGAGTTTATCAAGAATATCTGATGAAGTTTCATCAGAGATTACTATAGATTTGTTTAATTCACGGATTTCATAAGAAATTTCTAAAAATAATCATTGACAATTTTCTGAAGACATTTCTGGAAAAAAATCTTTGATTACTTCCTTGGAAAATTTCTGAAAGATTCTTGAAGAAATCTTGAGTCTCTGGAGTAATTTCTGATGGTAACTCTTGGTTGAAGTCTTAAAAAAAATCCTGAACGAAAACTTAGGACAAATCGTAGCAAAATCGATGAAAATAATGAACTCCTGGAAGACTTAGGATTTTCTTGTGAAATTTGTTAAAGTGTCTTTGGAGATATTTCTGAAAAAAAGTCATGGTGGAGTCTCTTAAGTAATTTCTGGAGTTAAAGCTTAGCTTAGCTTAGACTGACTACACATATCAATGGTTGCTATTCCGTGATTGACCGAAGTCAGTGAAAATGCACAAAGAATCAATCAGAAGTTCGGCTGGGATTGTCCATAATCTTCTTCAGTGTGCATAATTCAGTGCCTCTATTTATACAGGGTCAATAACGGCGCCGGCCACGTCCTTGCAGTCAGGTGGGATTGGGGGAAGGAATGTTAGTGTGTAACCTTTGCTATTTGGAGACCGTGTTTGCCTCTGCATCTCCACAAAGGTTACTGGGAAGGATGTTTGTTAATGGGGAGGATCGTTGGGTCAAAGGATTCACTTTAATAAGTGATTAGACCATGATAAACAGTTTTTGTCAAATATAAATATGCTTTTATGAAAATATTATATTTTCATTTGATATGAACAATTTATATGTAAAGGAAAATTATGCCGACACTTGAGGTGACGAACCATTCAAAGTTTGTAGAACAAATATCTAAATGTAACATTACTACAGCTGTCAGGACGAAAGCATGTGTTATTATAATTTACTTATTTGAAAAGAAACAAAAACTCGATTGGCTGGAACATCATAGAACACTCTTATTCTTATGCCGACACTTACAGTGGCGAACCATCCAAAGTTTGTTGAATAAAGTGAACCTTTCGCAAGTCTACACTTGTAGTGTCGAACCATTCAAAGTTTTTTAATAATTACAAAAATAAAGATAAAAAGAAAGGGGTGTTTTGAAAACAAAAAATGTTAGACATAAGTAATTCATGAATTAGAGTTTATGTCGACACTCACAGTGACGAACCATTCATAGTTTGTTGAAAAATCATATTTACGTCCTACCGTTGCACTATGGTCCCGGAATCAGTTTTACGCGGAAAGATGCATTTTGAGCTTTAGAATGAAACATTAAACAAAAACGGTCTTCTACAAAGTTGTTTGTATTAGTTGAGCCCATTGTTTGATTTTATTGAAAATTAGGGTGGACCACATTTTCATAGAAATTGTGTAACTAACTTTCTTATTTGTAGAAATTATATTATACATGCTTCAGCAAAGTTGTAGACCATTCAATTTCAAGCAACTTTGCCAAAAAAAGTTTTTTTGTATCTCTTAAATTGACCGATTTAGAGCTTTTTTCCTACGGTGACATAGGGTGGTCCGAACAAAACTGGTTTTCTGGCTCTAGAGTTTTATATTCAAATTTCTCATCAAAGTAGTCTATGAAACACTTTTGGAGCTTTTAAAAATGCGTAATTTGGTGAGTGAAGAAACTCGCTATCTCCTTCCGTTTAGGAGTTATTGTTGTTTTTCTCTCAAAAACATGCCTACTTTGATTGTGAATATCTCCGATTGGGGCAAACATAAAAAATATCTTTTGACGGCGTTCGAAAGACAAAATAAAATTGAATATTATATTAAAAAATTACAGATGTGTTATTTTTGTAACTTAATTGAAACGTCTTGAAAATCAAATATTTTTTATCACAAAAACTTTGATAACTTTTGAACTAAAAAAGATATCAGCAATCTTTTTGCATGAAAATTTGCGTTTTGTTAAGTTCTAAAAGTCGTCCATAGACGACTTTGACGAGAAAATAATATTAAAGAAACAAGAGTTGAAAAACTTATTTTTGTTAGACCACCCTGCGATGATTAGGAAAAAATGCTCTAGATTGGTCAAATTTTGAGCTACAGAAAAACTTTTTTTGGCAAAGTTGATCAAAATTTCAAGTTCTACCGCTTTGCCTAAGAGCATATACCAGAATTTTTGCAAATAAAAAAGTTGATTATATGATATGTGTGATATTGTGGACCACCCTAGTTTCAAATGACACAGTATGAAAGCTTACATTTTGAGAAACAATTTTTGTAGAAGATCATTTTTGTCAAAAATTTCATTTTCATGCTCAAAATGCAAAATAATAAAGAAATACATACTATGAAAATCTTCTAATTAGTTTTAAAGCCCTATTTTTCTTATTTCAGATTTCTCGTCAAAGCGGTCTATGAACGACTTTTAGAACTTAACAAAACGCAAATTTTCATGCAAAAATATTGATGATATCTATTTTAGTTCAAAAGTTATTAAAGTTTTTCTGCTTAAAATCCTTTGTTTTCAAGGCATTTTATTAGAGTTACAAAAATAACACATCTGTAATTTTTTGATATAATATACAATTTTGTTTTGTCTTTTGAATTCCGTCAAAAGATATTTTTTATGTTTGCCCCAATCAGAGATATTCACAATCAAAGTAGGCATATTTTTGAGAGAAAAACAACAATAACACCTAAACGGAAGAAGATAGCGAGTTTCTTCACTCACCAAATTACGCATTTTCCGAAGCTCTAAAAGTGTTTCATAGACGACTTTGATGAGAAATTTGAATTGAAAACTCTAGAGCCACAAAACCAGTTTTGTTCGGACCACCCTATGTCACTGCAGGAAAAAAGCTCTAAATCAGTCAACTTAAGAGATACAAAAAAACTTTTCTTGGCAAAGTTGCTTGAAATTGAATGGTTTATAACTTTGCTGAAGCATGTATAATATAATTTCTACAATAAGGAAGTTAGTTACACAATTTCTATGAAAATGTGGTCCACCCTAATTTTCAATAACACCAAACAAAGGGCTTAACTAATACAAACAACTTTGTAGAAGACCGTTTTTGTCTAATGTTTCATTCTAAAGCTCAAAATGCATCTTTCCGCGTAAAACTGATTCCTGGACCACTGTGCGTTGTATCGATTAAATGAGCAGTCATACATATTTTATAGATTAGAAATAGTAGCATGAAACGAGCTCACCAATTGATCCGTCATCCTTGACTGAGCAGCAACAATCCACATTCAGCTTAACTCGTTTGCTCGGCTATATAAAAGCACTCAGAGAAAATAGGCGCACGACCCGAGAGGGAAAACAACTGACGACTGCCCGGGCTTTCTTGACGCACTGCCAAGGAGCAATCGTCAAGGTCGAAGATCAAACAGAACTAACCGATCGCGGAACTTTTTCACTTCACTCGACCGACGCGCGACATGTTTGATCCTGCCCTCGTCACTCGCTCCCGCAGAAGCAAGCGTCAAGGTCGAAAGATCAAACAGAACTCTCTCTTAAGTAATTTGTGGAGTTAAACATGGAAAAATCCAGGTTTGAATTCTTAAAGATATCTTAAACGTAATTCTTGCATGATTTTTATATGAAGGCCGTAAATAAATTCCTGAAGAAATTTTCGGAGGAATACCTGAAGGAAACTTCGGGCAAACACCTGGATTAGTTGTCGATTAATTTCCAAGAAAAAATCTCTATAAAATGCATACGAAAATATTTGGCGTAACATCACGAGGAATACTTGTCGTAATTACAGAAAAAACTACCCATAGAAAAATATGTGCCTGGATTTTCTGAAAAAAATCTAATAATAACTGTTATATTCTTGTTCCTGTATGAGCTCTGTTAGGTTCCTGTTTTGTCTCTTCTTAGTTGCAGTTCGGTTGTTGTTGTTTTTGAGAGGAACCCGAAGGTCATTCGTCCCTTTGTATTTCGGTCTCTTTTTGTCTCGTTCTTCGAGCATGAGGTCTCTGAAGATTCTATTTTTAAGACACTCAGTCGTGAGGGTTTTCAGGGATCATTGCAAGACTTTATCAAGTATTGTTCAAGAAGATGTATCAGAGATTACTTTAGGACTTCCTTTAGAAATATCTCCTGCATTCTTTCAAGAATTTCAACAATTTATTTGAAAAATTTCCTTGAAAAAAATCTGAAAAGAATAATCTATTGAATAGTTCCTGAAGAAATCATGAAAAAAATCTGGAAAACCCTGGGAGTATCATCTAAGATTTTCCTGATTGAAATTTAAAAAAAATATTAGTCTATGTTTAAGGAAACGCTAAATAACTCTCTGATAATTTGTAAGGGAAAAATCCAATGATTTTTTATGAGGAACTGCTGAATACATACTTGAAGAACTAAGAACTCCCTTGAGAAATTTCAGGAAATAAATGGAGAAATTTTTTGAGTAATTTCTAAAGACTACTTCGTTTTCATAAAAGTACTACTGATTGTATTCATAAAAGTATCTTGAACAAATATCTCAAAAGTAATTCCTATGTAAATTCATGAATGGTTGAATTCCTAAATATGAAACATAGTTGAAACGTTCCAAATTTCTTCATTTTTTCGATTATTCTGCAATAGTGATACAATTTGTAAGATAAGGGAAACCATTTTAACAGTACTTGATATAGTTTTCTCCAGAGAAACTTTCTGGGTACTGATGTTCATAAATTTGAATTCCATTTTAAGGAAAAGGCTTTTTTCAAGTTTAAATTCATATTAAAAGGTATATCTGAGTATATTCACTGCAAATTTGTGAGAAATGTTTATAGGCTTGAATCAATATGAAAAATATTAAAAAAAAAAGTGTTTTGTGCAGATACGTTGATGAACAGAAATACTAGAACTCCGATAAATGCGAGCAAATTTTACTTAGAATTGACAAGATTGTACACACCAATGGCTTTCAACCAATAAATTTATCCTTAAAAGGAAATAGGCATGCAGTAACTTAAGATTGCCACTGAATTTCGAATTGAAATTAAAGTACCATGCACCCCCTCTAATTTAAACAGTACCTCATGCAAACCTGAGAGAGACTCGCGAAGAGGAAAAATATCAACGTCATATGCAGCCCAGATTCCGCTGTCACGAAACGTCAAATGCAGCCCGTGGTTTCTGTGGCTGAAAAAGTGAAAAGTATTGTATTCAAAATAAACTATTATTAAAAACCTCGGTTAGCGGAGCAGTTTTTCCAAAGATGGTGATAAATCTAAACACAAGATTGCTACATTTGCTGGCATGAAATTTCATTCAAAATGCCGTATATGCTTTGGTGTGATGCAAACGCAATAATTTTTTGCTGAGATGGTCAAGTCAAAGCTTGAACGATGATGCACACACTGAGTGAAATAAGAAAAAAATCGCAATCGCAATCGCAGAAAAAGAAGACCGTCTCCGCGAGTCTCGTCTCAGATGCAAACCATCGGGGTTCATTTTTAATTTAGGCTTCTAGTTTCCCTACAAATAACAGATAATCGAACTCCTGATTACACCTTTAATTGTTTTGTTTTGATTCTGCATCCCGTTCCATTTCACTTGACTTTATTTCTTAAGCTAAATGACGTTTTTCCGTTGTATATGAGTCTACTTTTCATCAATAGAATCGATTTTGAGTTTTTTCTGAGTAGTAAAAATTGAACTCAAAATTCACAACATGAACATTCAAACGATTCGAGTAAGAGTACTTCGAAATGCGAGGATTTTTGTCAATAACTTTCTCTCATGCTTCTTTGCATACCTTTACTTACACTTTAAAAGAATTCTTGAGTGACCCGTCGAACAAAACAGGCCTCGCGGAGTTGTGATGGCACTCTTTTTTTATTGAATTTGCATCTGTTGTGTTTTGTGTAGCATCTTACTCGCTCACTTTTCGTTGCCTCTCTGCTTACTATTTTTTTCGCTCGCAAACGAAGAGGCAAAGGTAGCACTCAGCTCTACAGCATGATATCGAACTCTGGTTGAGGAGTATTACCAAGCCTGAACAGCGTTGAAAAGTACTTATTTTCAGAACTGTTAACGATGCTGAAAAGTAGCACTTTTCAGTACTGCAGTCTTCATTAATTCATCTGATTTTAATCACACATCACTTTTCTAGTTGGGCTGAGTTTTTAAATAACCTATTCCGCTAGCTTCTACTTCCACATCCATTTGGCGATCCGAATCCGACTCTGGAGAACAATTTTCATTCAAAGTCGTATCGTCTAGCAAACGTAGATGCAGTTATACTCCCATAAAATCAAGACAGTATTTATCTACTATAGTAATATATTAAAATATATTAACATATTAAAAAATGATCCAGGAAACGGTTTCACCAAACATCCTGAATAGAGGGGTTCCATTTGAATTCGAATGTCGGTTTACTTTTGTATTTTTTTATTTGGCTGAAATTTGGCGTATGCTTTCTTTATATCCAAAAATGCCTATTTGCATCATCGGTTCGCCATTTTTATCCTAGCGTTACTTTTGAGAAGGGCCTAAGAAAAAAAAGCCTTATTAATTTTCAAATAATCAAAACTCAGAAACTATTTGTCTGATCGGTTTCGTGTCTTCCGCAAAGTTTTAGGTTATTGTTGGAACTAAGGTACCGTGGGGTAAGTGGATACAGCAAAATCAATAGTTAAATTCATTGTTATGTACAGCTAACGTGAGTAATGTAACTCAAACTTTTTTCTGTGGATAACAAATAAGGGACTATTATATTTCAAATCGTCATTTATTTCGAATTTTCTGATTGTTATGTATTGAAAATGAGAGACTTAAAAATTTGCGCCAAATGATCCACTTGCACCACCATGGTGGGGTAAGTGGATCACCATTAAAAAAAATCTGTTCTCGAAACAAATGTAGTGTGATTATGTTTAATAAGAATGGTATTACCCTCGTTCAAGTTATTAGTGCTAGTAATGTTCATTTTAATACTTTAAAATTAAAAAGTATCTTTATTTAATCAAAATATAATAAAAAATATGTATATATTAGTTCATACTAATTTGAACAAAAAAAAAACATTGTAACTAGAAAAATTTGGAGAAAATTCATCCATTTATACGCATAAGTTATACAGAAGTATTGTAGGATTATTCCTAACGATGTTTTCGAAAAACACTTTTGATTTAAAAATATTAGTGAAATTTACTTTTTAATAACAAACTGAAATCCTTCTATTTTATTTATGAATATATGTTTATCATCTGTCTAGAGCAATTTATATGGTCAAATAAGGTATGATACTATGCTTTCGATTGGAAAATTAGTATATTTTGCTCTTTTACAACTCAGCTTAGATAAACCACAAAAAGTTTCGTGTAAATTTTGAAATTATTATTTTTTTTATATTTTTTTTATTCCCGAAAGGTTAAAAAACTTTCAGGTGGATTAATTCAAATTTTCTATGGTCAATTTGACAAATTCAAGCTGGGAATGGAACAAAATAAAAAAAAAACAATATTTGCGGTATTAAAGCTTATTAAAATTCTCGTAAGCAGTCTGCCAATAAATGATAATTATGCTTGATCCACTTACCCCACCCCATTAAAAAGTATGGGTAAGTGTACCATGTCCAATATATTTGTATTTATTTATAAAAATGACATATTTTTCATTGTGATTCATTCAATTAGAACTGATATGCTCACCATGTGTCGAAAAAAATAATAGAATTCGATTTTAGACAGAGATACAATGGATTTTTGATTGATGGAAAAACAATTTTCAAATTAATTACTTTTGCTGCTAACAAGTTTGTTTGTGTTAGTGTACGTGTAGTACCAGTTTTGCAATAGTATCAGTGTGGGCGTAAGAATATAACCTAGAACGAAGCAATGGTGCGAAAACATTCAACATATTCAAGTATTTATGCTTTATATTGACAAATGATCCACTTACCCCACTGATACACTTCCCCCACTGTACCTTATCTGGAAAAAATATACACTATAAAAAAATGTTGTATTTTTTTTATTTCGAAAATATAGCTTAAAAATCCATTTTCTCAAAAATCGTTTTTTTTTTGTTTTTTTTTTATTTTTTTTTATATTTTAAAGTAGACGAAAAATGGAGTCTTTTGCACAGTGGGTCAAAATGGAGAAATCATGGACAAAAAAAAATATGATTTTTTGAAAAAGGTTGATTTTTCAATATGGTCTAAATAAACTTTTTGAATGCTTTTCGACCCGATTTTATGAAAGTATCCAAAGTTTGCAACAAAAAAGGTATATGAGAAATTTTTGCTAATTGCTACCGTTTCCGAGATACAGCGGTTTTATAAATTAAATTCAATAAAACTTTTGCTTGTTTTCGGATGTTTTTCGAGTTGATAAAATAAAGAATATTTTTTCTGAAAGCATTTTATTTCATGTTCTTATACAATGATGGAGCGCCCTATTTTGATACAGATTTTTACTTTTTCATAATGTTTACAATTTTTTGACTATCATTACAGTTTTAAAATTGCCTAACTTCTATTTTATCTACGAAAACTGGAATAAATGAATGGTATTTTTGTGTTCCCTGAATAGTTCCCTGAATAGTTATAGAATATTGTTCATTAATATGTTCATACTCTGTTGTAGTTGCATAAGAAAAGAAAATTTGTGTTAGTTGCTCCTCCTTTCGCTTTTGAGCCCAATCAAATAAATCCTTGGCATTTTTGATGGGATGTTCACGTTCTTTAGCTAGACTAGCCCTTGTAGCCATGCGTTTTATTGTTCCCCCTAATGCATCGCAGGGCCCTTTGCCATGCGATGTTGCTTAAAAATGCCATTCAACATCTATATCATAGTTTTTCTTAAATTGGCAAAGACTAGGAAATTTTTTTCTATTTTTATATTGTGATGCAGCCGATGGAGCTGAAATAAATTTTGTTCAAATTTAAGTGCTTTTCTTGGCGTATAAAATTAATCATTTTTGAGAAAAATAAGTTAACGGATATAGAATCATGCCGCAAATATCCGGAAATTACTACAAAGCTTAAATGATTGAGCATGCTATTTTCCTTAAAATAAATCGCAAATGGATGAATAGTTGCTTGCTGCGCATTCCAGTGATGACTTTGAACTTCATCCTGAAGTACAAAAGTGTAAATTTCTGAAAAATCACATATAGCTTCAAATTCTCTTTCCTACAAGTTATTTTTTTATTTTTCAAAAATGTAGACTGCTCTTTTTTAATTAAATCATGTGGTATCAATTTTTCTAACTTTTGAATGAAATAGAAAACAAATTTCTCCTTCTGTTTTGTGAACGTCTCTATATCGCATCTATCAGTTGTAACCCATTGTTCAAAAATAATTTCATCAACAATTTTTTCATCCATTTCTTCAAAAAACTTTTTTTTCTAAGGAAGTTGTGTCAATGCAATTTTCACATCGGTGTGAAAAACAATCTACTGTTGCATTTTCACATGTCAAACTATTTGTAAACACTTTTAATTCATTAGATAAACCGTATTTTTAAGCTGTGGGTTATGAGATTCACATTTTCTTGAATGGTACATACACAAACGTTGTGAGTTCCCGAGCTAGTTAAGAGTTAACAGTTTTTAGGCCGAAGTTTAGCAAAGGATGAAAATACGATTTGTATTTCAGTGCTCAATTTCTGGAATCGGCTTATGAGCCTCGAAAAACATTCGGAAATGACCGAAAATTGAAAATTATATCATAATTTTGTATTAAAATCGCTGTATCTTTAAAACGGTAAAAGTTAGCCTGATTTTTCTGTATACCTTTTTTGTTGTAATTTTGAGTACTTTCATGAAATCAAGTTGAAAAACATTTAAAAAATTTATTATGACCATTTTCAAAAATTCACCTTTGTTTTAAAAATCATAACTTTTTTGTCCATAATTTCTCCATCTTGACCCACTGTGCAAAAGACTTCATTTTTTGTCTACTTTAACATATAAAAAAATAAAATAAATCAAAAATACGATTTTTGAGAAAATTGATTTTTAAGCTTTATTTTCGAAATATAAAAAATTACAACATTTTTTTTGCAGTGTATATTTTTTCCAGATAGTTCCAACAATAACCTAAAACTTTGCGCAAGACACCAAACTGATCGGACAAACCGTTTCTAAGTTATAATTTTTTGAAAATTGTTAAGAAATTTTTTTTTAGGCCCTTCTCAAAAGTAAGGCTAGAGTCAAAATGGCGAACCGATGATGCAAAAGGGCATTTTTGGGCATAAAGAAAGCATGTGCAAAATTTCATCCAAATCAAAAAATATAAAAATGAAATTTGGGAAAAAAGTCGTCATTTTCTATGGAACCGCTCAGAGGTTTTACTTCGTAGATATCCTTCCAAAAACATTTTTTTGAATTTTATGTATTAAATGTTTACTTAAAGTTGTGATATTATACATAAATTATAAGGTAAGTTAAGTTAGTTGTGAAAAATTCTAATTATAATAACGGTAACAATTGTATACGAGTTGAGAACAGTTTGACCAACTTTTTGTGCATTTTTGTAGGTTTTTTTTCAGCGTTTTTACGTAATTTTAATATGAATTATATTGAATTTTTAAGTCAAAAACTTTAAATCAAGATTTCTTGAAATTCCTCCTAGGGATTTTTTTTTTAAATTGGCTGAGATGTGCAGAATAACCTCAGGAATCGAGCCCTGTACTCAGATTTGATGGACAATTTTCTTTCATAATAACGGTCTGTCGGGGCACCGTGATTATTTAAAAAACACACTGTAAAAGCATGGCTAATTTGCTCAGCACTGGATCGATCAAAATTGTAAATCAATGTGTCATTAGAATCGTAATCTCGTAGGGTGTAGAACTACTTGGACACTCACATGATTCACTTTGGCATGGGGGGTTTTTCGACGCATATTGTGGCCAAATATAAGCTCAGTAGCTTTCAAAAAACCCCACTGTCGAAGTGAATCATAAGTGCCGAGAATAAAATCCGGTTCCCTATTCTTTAAATAGCACTCTTCAAAATCAATGAATCAGTCATTCAAGTCATCGTGCAAAAGTTTGAGTTGATACCTGACAAAACATATTTCGCAAATGAGCAGATCAAAGTTAGTATGGGCAACTATAGGCCATCTTTGTTAAGAGTAAATTTATCCTGCTACAACTGTTCTCAAAAGATTAGAAATAAATCTAGCGCAAATACTCATGACTTCAAGTACAACAGTTAGTAAATGACCATTTGTGTTATGTACAGCTTTTTTACCCAGTTGAAGAAGAAGGATCACCGGCGACCACTCTCCTCTAGGCATATCTTTCCACTAATGGCCGTAGTCTGTCTAAAAGGATGATCGACTATGGGATGGGCAGAGGGCAAAACCCGAACGGATGGGCGAGTAGCGGGTGAATGACCGAACCAACCCCATCGTGGATGCCCTCAAGTTCATATTTTCACTTCTGAAGCAAATCACTTGGCTAGACACACTTAGATTTGCGAGGTTCAACTGAATCCCGCACACTCACTCTTGGGATCGGGAGGTTAGTGAGTGTGTCGAAAAGAGTTAGTTTGCCCAAATGATGGGGCAAATAGCTGCTGGGAAATGATTATACCGTGTAGACGAATTTTTCCACCTTCAAATGTTGGCAGCTTTTCGGTAGTGAACGGTCGTATTCACCTCAAGTTCCGCGGATTCGGATTTTCCGGGAAAAACAGACCAAGGCCCGTCGTCTCATATCTTGTGTTTTGCCATCTCGAGAGCGCTCACGTGTGCGATTCGAAACTGTGTGTGATCCGAAGCGAGTCCAGGACATAAATTAAAACGAAACGGACACGGTGTGGAAGATTTGAATAATTTGTTGCTGAATTTGTGTGTACCCGTGAACGTGGTTGGGAAGAGGAGAAGCTGTTACACAAGAGCGGTTATTTTAACCCTAACATCGCCCCAAATGGTTGCAGGACAGGAAAAGCGTGTTTGACCGAAAGACGCCTCTTTCAGTAGTCGCGAATGACTTGAAGGAAGTGAAGAGCGAAATTTGGTGCCGTTAGGAGTCATATAGCAAACGAACATCGGATGATATTTCGATTGCCTCATCGCCTCGGTTGAGGGAGACGAATATAAATAAGTCACATATTTTTGCGAAATATTGAGATATTTGTGACATCACTGCATCGACATCGACGCTCTGAAATTTCCAAACCATGATCAAAATGAATCAAAACTACATGGTCCTCATTTGGTACCTGATAATTGTGATCGTACTAGTTTATCTTTTTGCATTTTCTCAGTAATGATAAAGGAAAGCAGGGGTTCTAGAAATGTCGCCAAGAATCAGAAGATGACTGTAGAAGGGAAGGTTTAGGGTGTACTTTAAATAGGCATAACAATGTAGTCGACACTCGCGAATGCACATTCATTTTTCATCATAGCAAATGAACTATCATACACCCAGCAACATGTAGATTGAGAATGTGCCATAGGTTTTTGTTTTCTACGAAATACCTACTCTGAAGAATTCATTCAAAATTTATTTGGTAGGTCATTTTAAAAAGAAGGAAATTATTGATAACTGCCAATCATTCAACTCAGGGTTGAGTTGAACCTCACTTTTCACCTCTCTAAAGTCACTGTTTCCCCTCCCCTTACAGTGAATTCTGTTTCGCTGTAAAAAAATCCTGTGTAATTTCTTCGAGCACTTGTTTGATAAACCACAAGCAGGTATCACTGCAGTAACTTTTTAAGGTATCCTTAGAGAAATACTCAATTAAAATTTTTTAACAACAACGACCATTCTGGAGGAAATCCTAAGAATTCAGTAAAGTCATGTTTGGAGAAATTATTGCTTGAGTTTCTAAAAATGGACTAAAAGGAAATCTTGGACGAACTCTTTGTGAAATCGATTGAAGAATTGAATGAATTTCTTGATTTTTTTGGAAAATTTGCGAAAGAATCTTTGGAGGAATTCCTGAAGAAATTTATGGTGGAATCTCTGGAGTAATTTCTGGGGTTATTTTTAGGCAAAATTGTTCGAATGTAGGGTAGCTGATCCAGTGGTAGTGTGTGTCTCAATAATAGTGGTAGTGCGGTTTTAAGCGTGTTATAGGCAATTTATATGTTTATGTTTATTTTTCTAACACGGCCCTTGTTAAAAGAATATGAATGTGTTTAAAAAAAATCTTAGATATCAGTAAGGGAATAGTAGAAAACAATTAAAAACCTTAACTTTTTTGCTCCTTTGCACCAGTAATAGTGGATCGTTTTTATAATAGTGAGTCTCAGCGGGAAACCAATGTAAACCACTATTATAGGAACACAAGTTAGCAAATACCACTATTCTGGAACATGTTCCAGTAATGGAGAAAATGATTTTTTAGAAGATTCAATGATTTTATCATTCTAAGATTATTATTTATTATTATTATTTACGTGAAATAGAATAGAATAGCTTTCAAATGACGTATTCAGATATGAAAAACGACCTTCCGTTATTTTTTGGCGATTTTTTATTCCTCAGCCCGTTACTATTGCCTCTATCACTGGTACAGACGCACTATATGGAGCTATTTCTTGAGAAGCTGTTAAAGAATCAATAGACGAATTCTGTGGGACTTGTAATTCCTGAATTTATAGAAACATGACTGCCCAGATTTTCGAAAAAAATCTTATTGAAACTTTTATCTCCTGATTCCTGTTTGGATTATTCTTGTTGTTTTTTCATTAATTTCCTTATGGTCTTTTTTCGGTTCCTATTCGGTCTCTTTGTGGTCTCTATGTTCAATCATAAGGTCTCTAAAGTTAATATTTTAAAGTCTCTAAAGTTACTATTTTATAGTCGCCCAGCCCAGCCTGTCCAATGACACTTAAAATATGATTTTGATGCGAACGATATGATATGACAATAACAGACATTTATTCATAATTTTTTTCTAATTTTTCCTCTGGAGTCATCCAAGGACTTTTTTGGATATTTATCTAGTTTTGTCTTTGAAAAATTGCCAAAAAAAAAATATATGTGAAAAAATGTTCGCGCTTCCTGGCAGAAAGTTGTCTATAGTGATCCCTGGAAATTCCTCCCGATTATAGTGAGGAATAAATTCTTATGAAATTTGACTGTATCAGCCAACTTGCATGTAAGTTTTCAGGCTTGTAAGGCAATTTATTTGCTTAATTTGCCATAGAAAACAAACTTTATGTGTATAACTATACTTATCAGCAAAATTCATAATACTATCGATGCTCAAAAGTTAGTTTTTGATGTTTTAGAAAAGTATTGAATTTTGCCATATAAGAGAAAAAAAGCGTTTTATATGGAGACTGCAATCATGTTAAAAAAAAAACGATTTTATCGTGCAGTTTTAACCAAATTATGTCTGGAACGGCTTTTTGATGATCCAATCCAGCAAGCATGCAAAAAAGGACTCCTTTTGCATGCTTGCTGGATTAGATCACAAAAAAGTTTGATAAATTCTACCTGAAATTTCATGTGAACATTAACCCGTATAGGCCTGAGTGAAAGCAAAAATTCTAAAACTCTCACCGCTCAGCGAATTCTTAATGGATTCAAATGATTTTTTGTCAGTATACTGGCACATATATCTAGTTTCTAGAAGTGGACAGAAGAACGCGGAAATATTCCTGTGGTCAAAGTTATTCCGGTGGATCACTGGGTCAGGTCGGGTGAGAAGGGTACTGTGCGTATGTGCCCCTTGAGGTAGGCAAATTCCAAGTCACAGATTTTTTCTTGAATCGGTTATAATGTGGCCACTACATGACGGAATTTTAAGAAAATGGCATCAGTGTAAACCTTTTGAGAAACGATTGAATTGGATAACTATGAGTATTGCATTTGATTTATCCTACAAATGACCATTTTTGGGTCCTGAGACGCCTCAAACTTACGATAAAGTGGCCAATTTGTATCTGAACATCTGTGACAAGCTTATGGGAATGCAATTTAGTGCACAATTATGTTTGATTTCTTCTTTTCGAGAATTGAAACGAATTTGTATCCAACAAATCTCTAGCCGGTTCTTCCAGGCATTACGTCCGAATGACCACATCCGGTATATTTTAAACGGTGCAAAACTCTTCATTTATAATGTTGAATGTCAATTCTTAATGATTTATGCAAATTAAAATGATTGTCATTGCAAATAAATAAAGGTAACTTTGCATGTCCCAAAAAATTGCGTTTTTTTACCCGACTTGACCCAGTGACCCACCGGAATAACTCCGCCCACAGGAATATTTCCGAGTTCCTCTGGCCACTTCTAGAAACTAGATATGTGGGCCAGTGATCTGACAAAAAATCATTTGAATCCGTAAAGAATTCTCTGAGCGGTGAGGGTTTCAGTATTTTTGCTTCCACTCAGGCCTATTCGGGTTAATGAAACCAGTGTAGTGTTTTATACAACTTTGACGACCTGTAGCTAAAAATTGTGACGTGTAGGGACGTTTCGGAGAACGTCATTAGATTCAGCGACCCCAAATCTACTAGAGACACATAATTTAATCCGTGAGACACGCAAAAATGTCATTTTCGTTACGCTGAATGATAATAGAAACATTTCTTGAGTAATCTAAGTAATAAAAATGAAATTTATGCAATAATATTATAATAAATCATATATACAACCATTCCATGAAAAACCGGTCTAGTGGGTTACCGATTTTTTTTTTTGAAAATTTGCTATTTTGTTCCTTATCCGAAATAAGGATAAACGTGTTTTTGAATAGGGTGACCTGAAAAATCAGGAACTTTGCAAAATTTTTATATTTAAAAAAATTATAACGTTGGAATCGCTTGACCGATTTTCAATTTTCTTATACGAAATGAAAGCTAAAGATTTTGATTTTTCAAGAAAAATATAAAATTTAACAAAAAATAGTGTTTTACATGAAAAAAAATCTAGAAATAGGGTGCAGAGCTACTTGGGCACTTTCATGATTTACTTTGGCATGGGGGGTTTTTCTCGGCCGAATTATCTGAAACTTTGCAATAAAAAGCATTTCAATACGAAGCATATTGTATCCAAATATGAACTCAGTAGCTTTCAAAATACCCCACTGCCGAAGTGAATCAAAAGTGCCAAGAATAGGATACGATTCCCTATATCATTTTTTTCATTAAACACAATTTTTTCAGAGTTTTCTATTTTTTTTCTGAATAGTTGAAATCTTAAGCTTTAATTCCATAAAAAAATTGGAAATCGGTTGAGCTGTTCAAAAGTTATGATTTTCTTTTTCAATAAAAAATATAATGCGCTGAGACCTACAGTGTGTGTCAATAAAAAAATGACTGATTTTTTATTTTCAAACAATAATTTGGTCCCGTGGCCTTCAATACACAAAAAACGGAAATTTTTGATTTTATTCATGTAAAAAACAATCTTTGTGAAATCTCATATTTTTTAAGAAAGTCAAATTTTTAGCTTTAATTTTGTCCAAGAAAATTGAAAATCGGTCAAGCGGTTCAAAAGTTATGTTTTTAAAAATATAAAAATTTTCCAAAGTCGCGATTTTTCTGGTCATTCTATTTTGGAAATGGTCAACATAATCAAAAAATCCAAAAACACGTGTATCCTTATTTCTGATAATAGCAAATTTTCATGGAATTCGGTGACTCACTAGGTTGGTTTTTCATGGAATGGCTGTATAATTGAAAAAAATATACGTGACATCCACTGATTGCACAGAAATTCTTTCACTCCAATTCTCAGGATCACACCTCGAGATCTCCCTTGAGATATCTCCACCGAGTTTCCCAGCAATACGCGCATATTTTTTTTGAAATTCTTCCAGAATTTCTTCCAGGAAATTCTACAGCAGGTGAACGCTTATACTACATGCATTATTGTGAAAAAAATTCGCTGGGATACTTTCAGGATTCTCTCCAGATAGTCTGCTGGTAATTCATCCCTCGATTTTTTATTTGTTTCCTACGGAATTTTTTTTAGAAGAAACTTAGAAATTCTACATGAATGCCTCCTAAAATTTCTACGCAAATTTTCAGTAACTCTTCAAGGGATACTTTTACAGGGATTGCTTAAAAAATCATCCCCATCGCTTGTTACTCCCAGGAATTGTTTGAGGGATTATTTTGAGGAATATTCCAGCAATTTTTCAAAAGATTTCTTAAGCCTTTATGTATTATTATAAATTGTTATAAACATTCGAAATTAATTCGCTTTTATAACTAAAGAAATGAGCGATACCAAAATATTTTGATATTGAAACTCAGGTTCGTTCCCCGTTTTTTTTTCATTTTGTAAAAAAATAGAATTTTCATCTTTTCTTCACTAATTTGTAATATTTGGTAATCAATCGCATGCGGCCACTGATCCAGAGTATACCACTACAGCAGACTCATCCAAAAATTTCTAGAGTAACCTTTCGAGTTAATTTCACCAGGAATTGCTTCACTTTTCATCGAAGATTTTTTCCGAAGTTTTCCTGCTGATCGTCGATTTTTTCAGCAATTGGTCTAGAAAATGGAGGTTTTCTCAAGGATCAAGAAGTCTCTTCAGAGATCCTTGCAGGAGCTCAATACAGCTTTATTTGGGCTTATTTCTCAAAAATTTTCGAACTCAAAATTTACAAAGTAGATCATGGGTCTAAAATCCTGTGATCCTGTCGGTCTATATCCTGTGAAAAAATAGATTTCTATCAAAACTACTAAAAACAAAACTGCTGATTTTTTTTCTCGTTTTGCAAAGTAATGGTAAATTTGTTATCATAATCATTATGTCTTCAAGTCGCTCAGCGAGCATTATGAGACTATCTGGGACATTTGGCTTTATTCAAATTGTTTTGAAATTTATAACACAGGATCCACAGATGTAACATATTTTTTGCTATAAATTATTATGAACGGTATTCTACCGTATTCATGTAAGTTCAACATTAGCTTTTTTGTTCGACAAAATCACAATATGTCATCAACAACAATCAGTAAGTCTTCAATCTGGGCAGTTCTGAACTTCAAAGCATATAATCAACAGAAACAGTTTTTTCGCTATATAAAGCAACGATCAATTCAATTCCTTAATTTAATAAAGGAAAATTTCCTAGAGAATAAAGTTTTGTCCTGTTTACAACAATATAAATAAATGCGAAAATGTTCTATTGGCAAAAAGGCTCACAATTAATTACTGTGGAAGTGCTCAGAAGTATATTAGGCTGAGAAGCAGGCTCTGTGTCAGTTAGGACTCAACGCCAAATAGAAAAAAAATCAACAGAAAATTGTAAAAGAATTAATTGTTTTTTATCATATGATCTATCGATCCTATATTTTTAACTCTTGCACAACTGAGATGATGTTGAAAGTAAGAAAGTTTTATTTTTGTTGAACTTTCCAAAACATCAAGAAAGAGGATCGATTACCTATCGTTTTGCGGAAGAAGGTTACTGTTTTGATTGTAGATGGTATGTCCTAAGGTTTAGGATTGTTTGGATGACGTACAACTTCCCAGATTGTTTCATTATGTCTACTCTAGATCCTTCAGATAAACTCATTGAACATGATTAAATTTGGTTGAACGTTGATAATACTATCAAATAACCAAAAACTATTATAACTGTAGATCGTTTGTTTTGAATTCCAGTTCAGTTTCCAGAACATTGCATATAATCTTATGAAAAATCTGTTAAACTTCTCGACCGCTTAAGCAATGTGATTCATTATTTGTCAAACATAGTATAGCGAAACATACTACTTTTATTACAGTAGACCTTACGTCCTTAAGTCCAGAATATTTTGGATACAATAAAGAATATTTTATAATGTCTGACAATCATTCAGAGAGGCTCAATTAACATAGGTAAATACTTATAATTTCCGGCAGCAAAAAAAAAAAATCCACGGTCATGACTATAGATCCAATGAACTCCATGACAATTTATGTACAATAAAACATCCAAGATATGAATTATTTATAAATGTCTGTCGAACTTACCCCACTTCTAGAAGTGAATTGATGCAATTACTTACGAAATTAAATTCACCTCCGTGGACAAAAACCTATGGGCATTCATTTCATATAGCACACAAAAACTCTCACCGGTTGGGAGGCGCTTTTCTTACACAGAAATAAATCGACATGCACATGCCACACCTGTCCTGGCACGGCACGGCCTAGAATAGAAGTAACATTCCCTTGTAATAAAAAATAAAACACAACGAAAAAAGACAACACCGCCAGACACGCCACACACGCTGTACCTAAAGAAGACACGTACCCTCAGAAGATATTTCTCGCTCATGCAGCATCCATTCAGCTCAGGCACTCAGCTACTAGAGAGAAATATGTACCCTGGCCACAGCTGTTAGAAATGTTTCCACAAAGATTGTACGAAATAACGTAGAGTAGCGTGTATAGCAAATTAGCATAGGAATCGAAACCATATCGTCGTTGTCGTCGAGATCGTCTCCACATTCGGACACAGAAACCACTAACAAAAAAACGAAAACTCTAATCGTTTCAATGAGCTTGAAGACGATGAAAACGCACTCGCGAATTGCAGCGGAACCGAAGCGAATATTATGCTGCACACGTAATTAATAATTATAATCGATATAAATAAACGAGATCGTTCGTTGCAAACGCTTGGGAGAAAAATTATTGAGTAGTCCGAGAACGCATAAACAAATGGGCACGACGTCGTTCGTTGTCGTCGCCGTCAAAGCGCTTTCAGACACGTTTTGAAAGAAGGTGTACGGTACGTGGACCCTGTTTTCGGCACAGTAAGTTTATTTCTTTTCTCATTCTTAGAAAAATTTCATATAAAAATAGATTTTGAAGAGCAATTCTAGACAATCAATTATCGCTTTGCGCTGGAAACTAGATCGATTGTTTACAACCGCGTGTTACTAATTGAGCAAACATTCAGCACAAACGGTTATTAGGTTCTCAAGATTTCGGTTTTAGTGAAACTCTTTTTTATCTTGATCTTAAATTGTTCCATTTGAGCTCAATTCCACTTCCATTTTTATTTATTTATTCTTTTACCAATAATTGTATATTTCAAATAATTCTGACTAAAATATTGATCTATGTAATCTTGTTAACAGGGCTTAGGGTATGATTTTTTTTTTCGTTCTTCAAGACCTCAATCGTAGAGGTGTTGATGACAAACATTTCTACTTATGCAGATATCAATTTTGGTGGTGGGCACCAACAACGCCCTCTCTGGTTACAAATTTGAGACAATGTCATTTCTACGTTCATTTAACGATTATAATAAATGATTAAGATGAAGATGAATCGAAGCTAAACCTTACATTTTCAAGAGCACGGATCTGGAGAACCAAACATCCGTTTAAGCTGAAAACTTAATCGACTGGTCACTCGCTGGTGGTGACCAATCGATTGAGTTTTCAGCTCAAACGGTTGTTCGGTTCTCCAGATCCGTGCTCTTGAAAATTTGAGGTTTGGCTTCGATTTATCTTCACCTTAACAGTAAGGTACAGATAATGTTGCTCCGCCCTAATCACTATCAAAATTACACCGCGTAGAACAGAAGAAATTTATCGCTCCTTCATTCACCTATTTCTTCTGCTTTTCTAGTACCTGTATCATGGTATCCTATATTCTGACTGTTAGCTGGTGCGGACAAATTTGTCAGGTTTACCTAACCTATCCAAACAAGTGTCGTTTAGTTGTTGAACGAAATGTTACTTCCACCTTTCAAACACCTGATGCTTGTTCAAATGGCTAACAAGATGATCCTGTTTTCATCAATGCACATTTTGGCTTGTAGATCGAAGCCATTACAGATTTTGTTGAGCTTCTGATGCCCGCGAAGCAAACAAACAGGTTGGATCTTTTGGAAATCCTCATTTGTTAAACCCAGATTTACGTAAGACATGACAACTTCAAGTTGCGAAGTTGAACAGCAGGCACGAAAGTCACCTTGTCGAAGTTCCTTGCTAAATTTGGACAAACTCTAGGGTTCGCTTGAAATTTTTATCTCTAATTCTGTACATCGTCTATCGTTGTTTTTTTTAGTCTTGTGAGCATTCCGGGAAAGCTGCTCGGTCATGATTTTTCATTCCTTACTTCCACTTCTCCGGTAGTGGTTTTGTTTCCCAGATGACTAGGCGGCATCCACAAATTACGTAACGCTCGAAGGGGGAGGGAAGGGGTAGGCTCGAGCGTTACGACTCATACAAAAATTGTAAAATTTCCATACAAAAAGCGTTACGGAGGGGTGGGGGGCGTCGTTACGTAATAAATGGATGCCGCCCTATCAGCCGGTGCAGTCAGGCGGCCAACCAGCCGGCTTGTTGTTCTCGAGCTGGTGGATAGCATTCTCAATTTTCTTAAATGTGAGAGCAAGTTGGTTTCTTTTATGTACCATGCGACAGTCATTTCCTTCGCTATCGTGACCATATGTACCTGTATCCTCTGTCTCTGTACTATTCAAGTGTTCGTCGTTATGCTACATTTACTTTTCGTTCACCTCATGTCCGTTCATCAAGGTACTTCCATCCTTATTCCTACAATTTCGTAGCAGTATATGCTGGATATGAGTTTTATCAATGGTGCACAATGGTAGAACAATTGGGATATAACGTAAACAAACGTTTTTTCATTGAACAAATTTGTTTAGGAAATATATCAGAAAATTCTACAGAAATTCTTTGAGGAAACCTCAATAAGTTTTCTATCCATTTCCATAAGAGTTCTTTTTCTTTCTGGCGTTACGTCCCAACTGGGACAAAGCCTGCTTCTCAGATTAGTGTTCTTATGAGCACTTCCACAGTTATTAACTGAGAGCCTTCTTTGCCGATTGTAATGTCAAGCAGTTAATCAGTTAGGGCAACACAGCACAATATGCATCAGTATTATACTTCTTTCTTTCGTTATGTCTCAACTGGGGCAGAACCTGCTTCTCAGTTTAGTGTTCATTTGAGCACTTTCACCGAAATGAGAGCTTTATTTTCCAGTTGATAATTGTATTATCCACTGTTTGAAAAGTATTACAAAACTAGTGGTCCCGGCAAACTTCGTCTTGCCATCAAGTAGGCTGTTGAAAAATGTCATGGAACCTCTCACACAACATGACATATTAGTACTCCCCCGTTATACCAAACTTTCCCACAACTTCCCTAAACTTTTTCTTCACACGAACACGTCGGAGCCCTTCAAGAAGACAACAGTGAAAGAATTGTGCAAATCGGGTGTCCCGTTCTGAAGTTATTTCGTGACATACAAACACCACTCCATTTTTATTTATATAGATACCACTGGAAGTCAAAATAAAATTCAACCCTCACCTTGGCCGTTTACCGCTACGGCTATTTGGGGTTCCGGTGCCACAGTACATTCCTGTAATTTTTCCGATTATTCCTACATTAATTTATGTAAGGTGGCGCCCAAGGGTTTTCAGGGATTCTTCCGAAAAATCCAGCAGAATATTATCGAGAGGTACGTTTAGTGATTTTTTAATAATTGTTTTAGATTTTGTTAATAGGAAACCATTTAAGACGTCCTCAAAAGATCCGAAGTCCCTTGAATAATACATGCGGGGGTCGCAAACTAGACTTCACCATGTATTTTACTAAAAGTCGCATCAGTGATATGTACTCTGAATATGTTATTTGGTGTTTTATTGTTTGAATAGTAACTATTCACATATCACGCAACTTTTTTTGGTCCGTGATTTTTATTAGTTTTTATTATATTGGTTAAAAACTCAAATTTTGTTTGTATATTATTGAGTTGTATCTAAGTGTGTATGAAGAGTGGATACATATATTTTAAATGAGCTTAGTATTTTAAACATCGTTAAAATATAAGCAAAACACTGAATAATTTAAATAGCTTCAATTTTAAAACCAGCAAATTTCGGCAAAAAAATTAACTTTTTTTTGTGAGATCTAAGGATACTTTTTGATGTGTGCTTTTTGAAATAGCGTCAAAATGACGCGATAAGAGTTGTTTTTTTTATGTTGAAAATCATCAAATTTATTAAAGTGTGATATTGAATAGTACTTAAATATCAACTAAATATTTGGTTCGATAAAAGTATTTTGTACATTTGTATCAAATTTTTCAATATTTTTATTTCAGCCAATTTTACGGCACAAAAGTAATAAAAATAGATCAATTTTAATCAACGATCATAATAATATAAAACATAAGGTATATTTTAAAATGATGATGAACATAAAAATCTTCGAATCATCCTTTCAAGTTTTTGCCGCCTCTATATGGAGCCCGACCATTGTGTATTGATTTACATGACTTTTTTATTGAAATTATTTCAATTATATTTAGTGTAGAGGACATTTGGTAATAATAATAATCCATAATTATAACATGTGTTGTAAAAAAAAGCTTGTTAACTATGTAACGATATCTGTTCCAAATCTGAAATTATGGTTTAATGTTTATCGAAATCCCAATTGAGGAAATCCTAAGAAATTTTTGGAAGATTTGTCAGAGAAATATTGTGAACAAAGCTTTGGAGAAATCTGCAAAACTTCCCGGAGGTATCTGTAGAAACATTTCTGGATGAACTGTGACGAACTAAATTTATGAAATTAAAACAACGATAACTCTAAGTTCAATGCAGTTTTAGGCTTGTCCATTGTTATAAGCAATAATCTCAAAAATATGTCAAACGTATAAATACATCGCTCTTCAGTTTTGTTTATCGTTGACAACAAATAAAAAAGGACGTAAAAATATATTTCGCCACTATTCAGGATACAACAAATAGAAAAATTGTCAAAAAAGATTTTTAAGTTTCCAATATGGTGGTTCATCTTTCAGTACAAAATGTAATATGGTAAAGAAGTATTCGACGGCAAATTCCAGTAACTTGCTCGGTCATGTTGCCAATGGAGAATTGAATGCCGGTGGATGCATAAAAATTTATCTGAACTTCCGGAAAATATGGTCAGTTATGTTTGTATTTCCAATCATGTACACTCCCGTGCATAAGTTTGGGTTCACCCCCTCAAAAACATACAAAAGTGTTCAGTCCAAATCTCTGTTATTATTCGTCCAATTTAAACTCTCTAAACCGCATTCGAAAGGTAAAGAGTTATATTTACTTTGTATGTATTTTTCCAAAAACATGTTTTGAATTTTGTATACTAAATTTTTACTTGAACTTGTGACATTTAAAAAAAAAAAACACACTGAAAAAACATAGCTAATTTTCTCAGCATCGACCAAAAATTTAAAACAAGTTGCCATTAGAATCGCAATCTTATATTTTTCGAAGAGCACTTACGAATTTTTTGCGATAAAATCTGAAAACTATTCAAAATTAATGAAACAAAAAAAAAAGTTTAAGTTCATCCCTTAGTATGATGTATGTATCGTGCAAAAGTATGGGTTCACCTGAGTCACTCGCAAATCATTTTTGTTAATATCTTTGCCATTTTTCAACTGATTTTAATAATTCATAGCTTTTTCAAACGCAAATAATGGTGCATACATGATTGGTTGAGATTTCACAGATTTTTCGTGTTTTAGGTAAGTTGTAAGGCCGTCTTCAGTGTCTTGTAGTATACTCGTACTTACACGAATTTCTCTGATAATGATCGTGATTTTGGACCTTCCAGAGATTTCAAGGGATGTTGGAGTAAATCAAATTCATGTTCAAGATATGGTAGGTCTAAATTATTTAGATGCTACAAAAGAATCAGGACCAGATGGAATCTCACCAGTATTTACGATAAATCATGAACTATCGTGGGATTGCCATGATTCCATGTATTCCAAAACTATTCGAATCAATTATTAACAAATGTATTTTTTGTCAAATAAAACATAGAATAACTAATTCACAACATGGCTTCATTATAGGCCGTTCAACTACCACAAACCTCCTGCAGTTTGTTGATTATTCCTTGATGGCAATGGATAAAGTTAACCACATAGAGGCTCTTTACACTGATTCCAGTAAAGCATTTGATAGATTTGACTTTTCAATGTTAATTTTCAAACTGGGTAAAATAGGGGACGCCGGGAGTTTGGTTTTCGTTTCGCGCATTTTGCTGGGCAGTGCTTCAGAAAGCCCAAGCAAGACGATTCGTTTTTGGGGCGCCGAGAAGTTTTGCGCGCTATGTGAGTGCGAAAAGATATTCGTGTTCAGTCGAGGATGGATTACCAACTGGTGAGCTCGTTTCATGCTTATGATAACATATTTTTTCATGAAAGCGTTACTTTTATGTAATATTCAATCAAACTTTGTGTGGTTCGTCACTACAAGTGTCGGCATTAATACCTATTTTGTATAGTTCTAGTATACATATTGTTATTTTTTTAAAACTTCTTCCAAAGACTTTTCTTCTTGAGACATAAAAGCACAGCAATACTTTTATGTATTGCTGTGTGCGTTTGAAATGCAAATATCAAATGCGGGAAGATTTTTCACAAGGAAGGCGAAGTCAAAGATAGATTTTCATTGCTAGGTTGGCGGTGATATTTATCGCGATTGCCAAGAGTCCTTCGATTAGTTTGTGTTACCGCATTTGGAACGCATTTGAACAAGATTTGCACGTCAAACGCAAACAGCAATAATTTTCAAACAAACTATGTATGGTTTAAAAATATATGCATATATTTTTCTCTTTTCGCCATTAATAAAAACTTCGTTTGAATAGTTCGACATTATAGATGTTGACGTTCATTTTTAATCTTCTAACAAAAACTTTTCGAGACAAAAATAAAAACTAGCTTTAAGTACAAGTCGTATTTTTCCTCCTTATTCATGGATCGCATCACCGACCAAAGGTGACTCCCAGATCTTTTCCTTCTCCACTAATAAACTGCCTTCCCGTAGTTATTGTGGAGATGCAGAGGTATTCTCGGTCTCTAGAAGCAACAATCATTACACCCTTACAACCCCTTCCCATGCCAACTGACTGTAAGGACTTGGCCGTCGTCGTTATTGATCAATAATATTAGATCTGCTAAAATTACACTCCGAGAGTAAGCGGAAACTCCCATCCCTTATTCATTTGGATCGCAGTGCAATTATTACCAGTTCCGATCAATCACGGAGTAGCAACCATTGAAATGTACAGTCAGTCTATGCTATGCTATGCTTAATTTTCAAAATGGGTAAAATAGGTATCCAGATAAAGCTTCTCAAATGGATCGAGTCATGTTTAATTTGCCGGCAGCAAATAGTAAGATTTAATGACAAAACATCTAAATCAATTCAAGTCACATCGGGTGTTCCTCAAGGCTCCCACTTAGGACCACTCCTTTTTATTTTATATGTTAACGACGTATCTTTTATTCTTAAAAAAAAATAGGGATTGTTATATATCCAGATGACATGAAATTGTTTTTAGAAATCAGATGACGATTTTGAATCATCCCATAATGAAATACTTCTATTTAATACCTGGTGTTTTGAAAGTTTATTTTAGTTGAATGTTAAAAAATGTAATCTAATAACTTATAGCAGAAAATGAAACACCCCGAATTTAACAATAAGGTTAGGAAACCGCAATGTTAAAAAATGTGATAAAATTAGAGATCTGTGAGTAGTTTTGGATTCCAAAATAACGTTCGTTGAACATTACAACACAATAACTCATAAAGAGGGCAATATGCTTAACTTTTTAAAACGTTTCGGATTTTATTTTCAAGACTCTTGTACATTCACTCCCTTTACGATGCTTATGTGAGATCTATATTAGAGTATTGTAGTGTTGTCTGGTCCCCATATTGGAAATCACATGAAGAACGAATAGAGTCGTTTCAAATGCAGTTTTTACTATACGCACTCCACAAATTAAGATGGACAATATTTCCTCTTCCATCATATAACATCGTGCATGTTGATAAACATTCAGACTTTGAAACAGCGAAGGGAAATTATTATTATTATAGCTTTATTAAGGAGATTTTCAGCCCTAGGCTGGTTCATCTCCGAGCGAAGGGAAAGTTGTTATGCTCCTAATCGAAAATTGCGTCACAGAAAATTGTTCACTTTAGATCGTTATCGTACAAAATACGCCAAATTGAGTCCTCTATATCAAATGATATCTGTTTACAATTAGCACTGTGAAATTAATTAAGTATGCCCCGGACTAAAATGAAATCACATTTCAACACACTAAGAATCTTAGAACTTAAGAAATTATGTAACTATGTAGTCTACAAATGATTGATGAATAAATAAATAAGTCTTTCATCAATGGTTTGTTATTTTTGAAATCGATACCGCGATAGGAAGGTACGTTGATTTTTTTAAATTCTTGACGAGTTAAAACAGTTTGTACTCATTGCATGAATGTCTCTATTGTTCCACATTTTTGACACACGGATGGCGTAATTTGGGGAGGAACTGGTTTATTTTGTAAGAATTCACACTCTACAATAAATCTGAATCGTTGTCTGATATGACAATGGCACTGAAGGTTTTAAATTAAAACTATAGCCACAGCCACACTTATAGGACATGGAATTTTCCAAACATAGTTCGACACAATCCTTATTTTGAACGAAATATATATTCCGTGAAAACATTTTAATATTAATTTTACAATTTTAAAATTTTAAAGTATTTATTGGAACCTGTTTGGTTTCTTTTTGTTTATTGTTCACTCTCTTTTCTCATACATGAGCTCTCTTAGTCTCCTATTTTGAGACACTTAGTCGCAATCAGTCCTGTATTTTTCAGTGTACAGTTCGCTTTTCTAGCTTCTGTCTGAAGTCAGGACACTTTTCGAGCTGTTAACGGACATCTGCCCGGAAACCGCCCTCCAACCCTAGACTGCCATTTACCGCCGAAGGAAAATGGGTGCTGGAAAATTGCCCACCCGGTAGCGTTGTCGTCGTTCTCGTGGACATTCGCCTCAGTTGCCGGGAAGGCGTCTTGCTGCACAGATCGAAGGAAAATCCCACCGTTCGGAAAACACGGCGCGCATTGCGGTGCGGTGTGGTGTGAGGTTCGACGCCCACTTGATATATTTCTTTTTACGATTTGAGCAGACCAGTCAAGTGACCGTTAACGGCTGCTAGGAGTGAAATGTAATGGCTAGCGAGTGGCCAACGGAAGTGACACTGAAACCGAAAGTGTAAGTGTCGTTGGATTTTTTTTTTCCTAGAAGTGTATTGCTTGGTTTCGGTTTGGGATGGATGTTTGTGTCGTGAAGGTTTTCCTCTCTGTGGCATAAACGGAAAAAAGTAGTTTAGAAGGTCATGTGAGTTTACGACGCGATGCGTGCGAAAGTCAATGTAAAACATGTTTCGGGGTTAGAAATTGGCACGGTTTGCTGATTTATATTCGGCAATATAAACGGCAAGTAGAGAAATGAGTTTCAAATAATTTCTAGACTTGTGTTTACTGCTGTATAGTATTGAGTAATGATTTATTTATATTGGCTTGAGATTAATGTCGAAAGCAATCGTGTTTCAAGTTTAATTTAAATTCAACAGATTCATGTTACAAGTCTTGGGAATTTGAAAATCGATTCGCAAATAGATGAATCTTCGTGTATAAGGTGACACTATTTAAAAATATTCTCATTCGTTTATTCACTAATTAATTTTTATGTTACAGTGTTAAGTCTTTCCGTTCAATGCTCTCCATCGATTTGATTTTCGTAGATGAAATCAATCGCGTCAGTAGGTTAACATCTTGATTCTCCTTTGTTCCTTTGATACTTTCTATGATTGGTGCTGGGATTGGACCTGGTGTATCACAAAACATTTCCATGAGCAAAACAAAGTTTGTTTCAAAATTCAAGAAAAATGTTACCTGTGGTGTGTATTACATATTCCCTGTTATCCGCTGATGTTAGATGATACTTGTACCCTTCTGCGCCATCAGGACCGTAATCAACGAACCGTACCCTGAATTATTAAGAAAATCATTGAACTATGTTTCAAAACACTATTGATAACTACATATTTTACCCTGGTATTGTTGCAAGATTCTGCATCGTCCGCCGAATTACTCGGACATCGTGCTCCTCTGTTTTTCTAACCGTTTCCAAAGGCGTTTCTGCTTGGGTCAAAATCACACAACTCACTATCCCAAGAATCAAATAGATGTTTTCAGCTGCCATGACGAATTCTCAGCTACGAAATCACAACACCAAACTACTCTCAATTCATGCTTCACCTTACACGGTAATTGTTTAATAGACATTTAACAGTACCGTTGGTTTATCTTTTATACTAACTTCAAAACCGTGCTCTACATAGTGGAATAGAGCGGACGCTTTGGAAGTGAAACGGGTTTGCCTGGATTCAATGATAAGCAGGTTTTATGTTTGGCAGTGGCGCCCCCAATTTGTGGACTTCTATCTGGATGTTGGATGCAAATAATTAGTTAATTAGATTGAATGTTGTTCAACTTTTACACCCAAAGCTGATGTGCTTTCGATACTATTTCAACTGATACCATCAAAGTATCTCTTTATTGAGATTCTGCTCAGAGGATTTGATTACGTGAAACAATCAAAGTATCATTATCCAACTATGATAGAAACTTCTAGAAGACGATCGAATTATTTGGTCGAAAGTAACGAGAGTGATACTGCTATACGAAGGCGGTAACTTTTGATTACTGCTTGCTTCATTTTCATTGGTAAATCATCAATCCACGAGACAAACGTCAGTCAAGTGCACTTCGCCCATTGACTTAAAAACCGGCATTATTAGCTTAGCGACCAGTCACTTTTACTACATTCACCATTTGCGTCAACATATAATCCAATTCGCTGTTCGCTATGGTCTGAAGCTCTGTATGCAATGAGTTCAGGTTAAGATTTTTTCCATTCTTCCTTTAATTCTACTCAGGGAACGCAAAGCATTGCATGCATGACTCTTCAGTATAGTATTTGCGGGTTCAAATACCGGCCAGTGAAAAATCTCTTCGGTTGAATATTTTCAGGGCATAGAATATCTTCGTGATTAAACAAGAAAAAATGATCAATTGGCAAAACATTTCTTATTTAATATTTTTGTGACTGCTCATAGAATACTAAGCTGAGCAGCAACTCCTGTACTGTTCAGTACGACCCTCCATTTAATGGGAAACAAGAATCTGTATTGAAAATATTGTCGATATTCTGCTACTACTCTTTCAATACTTTTATTTGAATTTGGACACCGAGAATCGTTTAAGTGATCTCTGGTGATCCTGCTTATATCTATGTCTCGATTTTCTTATGGCTTGTTCATGATTTTTTCCAATAATAATTTAAGTCTGTAAGAGCATCGATTGAGTCACTACGCTTTCAGAGTCTACGAGTTTTCTATTTTACTATCCAAAGCTTTTATTTAGGACCATTGTTTCGGAACTGCCAGTTTAAGCCCCGTACTCGTCATCATCGAAATCACACTTAAGTAAATAAATATCACTTCTAGCGTAACATTTCAGCCATTCCATGAAAAACCGATCTAGTGGGTTACCGAATTCCGTGAAAATGTGCTATTTTGTTCCTTATCCGAAATAACCCAGTCAACATTTTGGTTGGTATAACTTTTGTTATACATCATTCTATATGAATCAATTCAATCGTATAGAATGCATGAAAAGGCTATATACCAAAGTGGAGGCTATATGCGTACTTGGCACGACTTTTTCAGACTTTCTGCGATCAGATATATGATGCCACCAAATTTTGGATGAAATAAAAAAAAGGTTCCAGCGAGTCTCGAACGCGGGACCTCTGGATTAGGAATCGGATTCATTACCACTGTACCACTAAGGGTTTTATATCAGCTAAGTGATTATTTGCCAATATTAATACATGCTCCATGTACAGCGACACTTGCTATGGTGTTCTTTGAGGCCCATCGTCAGCAGATACCAAGTTTGGGTAACAATTTTTGAAAAGTTATTGCGATTTCATACGATGTTTTCTGGATTGATATATGATCTGTCAGTTTATACAAATTAACACGATTCTATGTTGCACTATTTACGACATGTGTTGTTGTCAACACAGATTATCGTTTATGTATCGTATTGGGGATTTATATACAACTTGTGTTTACATTGATAGCGCTTAATTTGGCATCTTGTGCGATTCTGATTTCTGACGTATGAATATGTGATTTTGGAAGCACATTCTTATACGATGCGTGGTTCACTGGGAAGGATACACGCGTTTTTGGATTTTTTGGTTAGGGTGTCCATTTCCGAAGTAGGGTGACCAGAAAAATCGCGATCGATTTTCAATCTTCTTGAACGAAATGAAAGCTAAAGATTTTGACTCTTCATGAAAAATATAAAATTTCACAAAAAATCTTTTTTTACATGAAAATAATTAATAATTTCCGTTTTATCGTGTTTTGAAAGCCTCGGGACCAAAAGGACTAAAATTGAAAAATCTGCAAAAAAAAATTTTACATGAAATTTTTTAAAAATTTCTAGTTGTTTTTATAAATTTTCATTTTTTACAATGCAAAAAAATATTTTTTCAAAGTTTCATATTATTTTCTGAAAAGTTGAAATCTTAAGCTTTCATTCCATAGAAAAAGATTGGAAATCGGTTGAGCTGTTCAAAAGTTATGATTTTTTTTTAAATAACAATTTTATGCGCTGAGACCTACAGTGTGTGCCGATAAAAAATGACTGATTTTTAATTTAAAAAAAAAAAATAAATTTAAAAAACTAAAAAACATACTTCGCTGAAAATTTTACAGTAAACGTATTTTTTTTGCACTTTCAAGAAAAAATGAGAACAGCAATAGCCCCTTTGATCCCAACCCTAATCAAAAAATCCTAAAACACGTGTATCCTTATTTCGGATAAGGAACAAAATAGCAAATTTTCACGGAACTCGGTGATCCACTAGATCGGTTTTCATCTTGTTCCTAAGTTTAAAAACAACTTAGATCAATCGTAGGTGTTGAGCAAAACAGAGTCGTTTATCATATTTTTATGAACGTTCAATCACGACTCTCCAATACGAGCCATTTATTCTGAAATATGTTTAAGTCTCCAGCGATCCATTTTGATTGCATGGCGAAATTTGAAGGTTTGAAGCATACCTCCTGTATAGTAAGCAGAAAATAGCAGATAAAAAACATATCGTAAGCGAAAAACATAGTCCTAATGAATTAAACACTACAAATAATGCATAACATTTTTGTTTTGTTTTCATTTTCCATATACAAACTACATATCATAAAACATTATATAACGATTGTCAAAAATGGTCAAATTGAAAGCTCTCAGTTAATAACTGTGGAAGTATTTAAAAGAACACAAAGTCGAACACAATCCCAGTAGGGACAAATGGCAAGAAGAAGAAGAAAAAGAATGCATAAATTTTAGAAGGGCCAATCTGATAATGGAATAAATAATATGGTTTGATTCAACATAAAAAGGCATAGCTAAAAATTCCCATCGAAATCAGCTTGCCTCTCATATATTTATTTTATATTTTGCTCTCAATTATTCAGTATTAGTAGTTGTACTTATTGTATTCAGTAGTAGTACTTAACAATTATTCAAATCAGCTCGATTATCAATAAAATTACTCAATCTTAAAAGGACCTAACTGAAACCATGTTCTATCAAAAAGCATAACTGGGGGTGACCTGAGATGAGTCTTGCGAAGAGGATAAAAAATCAATGTCATATGTAGCCAGATTCCGCTGTTACGATACGGCAAATGCAGCCCGTCGTTTTTTTTCGGCTGAGAAGGTAGGAAGTATTGTATTCGAAATAAATTGTTATTGAAAATCTCATTCAGCGGAGCAGTTTTTCCATAGATGCTGATAAATCTAAACACAAGACTAGCAAATTATTATGTCTCCTACGTTCGCTGGCATGAGATTTCGTTCGTTTTCGTTTTTCTGAGACGTTCATGTGAGGGTTTAAACAGCTTGCTCATTTATTGATGTAAACACATAGTGGAATAAGAGAAATTCAGCAATCATAGAAAAAGAATACAGTCTACGCGAGTCTCGTCTCAGATGATGACCAACTGAAACCAGGTTTAATCGAGGGGTTAACAGGAATTGCTTGACTGATTTGGAGATTAGTAAAAGGGTCGTTTTTTCACGAGTTGTTGTGTCACGTAATAGACTATCATGAGTGTCTGACGTGTGTATAAATCATGTATTGTGTTTGGACGCATAGATTGGACCATAGCTAGACCACTTTTACATGTTACGCTAGAGTTGGTCTCGTTTCATTCTGCGTCGGCTTCAAGTCATTTTCGTGAATCAAAAATTCGATTCCTCTTACTCTTCTTCACTATTTCCCCAGTTTTGATATTTTTTTCTTCAATAACATTAAGAAAAGTCGAGAAACTTCTCAACCTGGAAATATCCTCGATCAATCGTGATTCAAACCCATGATCCTAAGCATGGTTTTGTTTAAAAGCTATGCTTTTATCGTAACAAATGAGGAAAACACAGAAAGTGTTTAGCCCTCTATCAACCCCGAGTTTATACCTGCGATTATTTCTGCATAGATTCTCAGTGGGGTTTTGAAGAGATCCTTAGTTCATATGCAGATTTTTTTTGTGGGTTCCGCATGGACTACTGACCAAGATGGATTAGCGGATTTTCGTGGAACTTTCTGATGGATGTATTCATAATGATTTTTTTCATACATTCCTTAACCAATCTGCAGGATATTCTCAATGCCGGCAGGTTTCAACTTGTGCAAGATAATGTATCAAGGATCATTCATTCAGTGGTCTGTGAAATACACAAAGAACTTCAAAAATTGATGGTCTGTCTTACCCCCTGAACATTTGAGGAAACGGGGACAAGCAGCTCTAAACCAAGTGAATTAGAGAAACTTTGTAACGCCAAATGTGGTTCTAAGAGACGTTTGACCAGTATAAAAACACATCGTGGATCTAGTAATTCTTCAAATATCATTCAAGTAATTTATTAGAGATTTTGCGAAGAATTATGAGGTTAATTATAATCAAACCAAACAATTTCCAATATTTCGTCGAGAATGGTAGATTGCTATAGATCATCACAAAAGTTACATTGGTAGTTGAATAATATCTTATTGAGCTTAAACGAAGTTTCCAAAGATATTTTCAGGTGATTTTTTTCGCTCAACTAGTCCCATTGAATTTGGATAGAATGTAAAATTGCAAAAAAACCTGATTGCAACCTGAAAAAACCAAATTGCAACCTGATTTTCTCAAAACCAGGTTTATATCACTGACACCCCTTTGCTTCATGCCAGTCGTTACCACAAGACTAAGAAAGCTTTTTGTCTTTGGGATCATTCATTGGATCAACTTTTGTAAACAATCCTGTTAAAAATGTGTGTATCATTTATGTTCGAATAAGAAACAAAACAGCTAATTTTCACGGAATTCGGTGACCCACTAGAACGGTTTTTCATGAAATGGCTGTATATATAGCTTTCTTTTCTTGTCATTACTAAAACTAAACTTTGAATAGTTCGATATTTTGAATGTCGACGTATTTTCTTAATTTTTTATCTTTATATATCTCTTGACCTCGAGACAAAATGCAAAAAATAGTTTTAAGTACGAGTCGTATTTTTCCTCCTTATGCGATCACATCACCGACCAAAGGTGACTCCAAGATCTTTATCCTTCTTCACTAATATAAACACCCTTCCCGTGGTTATTGTGGAGATGCAGTGGTATTCTCGGTCTCTAGAAGCAACAATCATTACACCCTAACATTCCTTTCCCATCCCAACTGACTGTAAGGACTTGACCGGCACCGTTATTGATTAATTATATGAGATCTGCTAAAATTCCACTACGAGAGTAAACGGAAACTCCCATCCCTTATTCATTTGGATCGAAGTGCAATTCTTACCAGTTCCGATCAATCACGGAGTAGCAACCATTGACATATACAATCAGTCTATGCTATGCTATGCTTTTTAAATCAGTTTTATTAAACAAATTCAACAAAAATTGACTAAACTGCTTATCTTTACAACCAGGGAAGTTGGTTTAATGTACTATTTTATTGCTAGATATCAAATCAATGAACAGCAAAAAATCTGTGAATTTGCGTAGTGATTTCTTCTTTGCATCGAAGTGATCAAGTTTTCAGGAGAAACTAAAGATTCATGAAAAATGTTTCATCGCACAGAAACCCTTTCAAATTTTTCACTGGAATTTCTTCAACAATTTTGCATAAAAATCTCAGAAAATCATCAAAATTGCTCTAAATATTTTTATGAATGATGCCACAAAATATCTGTGGACAATTTTTCAGGAATTGACTAAGATTTTTTTTTCCAGAAATTCGATCGGCAATTCTGAATTAGCAAAGAACCTCCAGAGAGTGTACCTTGGGAGTTCTAGAGGAATTTACTGAAAATCGTCAAAAGATAATGTCTGGAGAGCTGGCACTTTCAGGAATCACTAGCACCACCACACTCGTGCTGTGTATAACACGATGCGACTGGTCTTAGATTAATCTATTACTTCTTCGAAAGATTCTTCAATAATCTTCTGATGGGAATTCTTGGATATATTTAAGAAAAATGCTAGTAAATATCCTTAAAGGAATTCCTCGGCAATCTCTGCCTAGAGCAATATTTGGAGGTGTTCTTATTGAAATTTTTGGTCGCAATCTTAAAACATCTTGTGCTAATATTTATAGGATTTTTTTTCGATAATATTCGAAAAAGTTGCTTCTGGAATTTCAATCTTAATTTTCAAATCTCCATAGTTTTTTTTTGGCAAAATGCTTTAACGTGTTCAAAAGATATCTTTAGAAGATCCGCCAGAAGATTTTTATTATCTTTATTATGTTATTTTGGATGAATTCTCAACATAAAACTGCGAGAAGAATTTCTGTCAGATATTCCTGGTGACATTGCGCACGAAACTCTGAAAGAATTCCAGAAACATCTTAGGAACTACGTGGAAAACTGTGGAAGAATTATTTGATGGTAATAATTTACTGAAAACATTATTGAAATCAAATCAGTTGTATGAAATATTGTCTGACTATTAGAAGAATTCAAGAAAAAATCTCAAAGAAATTTTTCGGATAAAGCAATTAGTAGGATATGACAGGCTGGTTTTGCTGGGTAGTGTGTTGTCAAGGCCCAAGCCATCGGGATCATTTTTGGAGCGCAATCGGGGTGATTTTTTTGTTCGTGACTCGATTTGCGCTTTTTTTGCTAGGCAGTGTGTTGCGAACTCCCAAGCTATGGGAATCATTTTTCGGCGCGCAATCGGGGTGATTTTTTTTTTCTTTTCGTTCTTGGCTCGGTTCGCACTACTTTTGCTGGGCAGTGTTTTGCGAAGGCCAAGCTGAAGGTGATTTGTGGCTGCTCAGTCAAGGACGGAGAATAAATTGGTGAGCTCGTTCCATGCTTTTTCAATATCTGTTAAATATGTATGGCTACACATTTTCATCGTTATAACGGTGGGAATGTTATGTGAATATGATTATTTAACAAATTATGAATGGTTCGTCACTGTGAGTGTCGGCATAAGAGTGTTCTACAATGGTCCAATCAATCGAGTGAATTTTTCTCTTCTTTTCAAATGAGTGAAATACGATAATACACGCTTTCGCCTGACGCCTGAATGTTGCGTTTATGTATTGTTCCATAAACTTTGAATGGTTCGTCACTTCAAGTGTCGACATTAATCTTCTTCCACTTGGAAAATTTTCATATTCGCGAAAAATATTATATTTATTAGCATTTATATCTCACACATAATCTTTCATCATGATCGATCCCCCGTAAGAATAAGCACGACGCTGATGGAGTTTGTTTCTATATTGAACAGATGATAAATAGTTTATTTCATTATTGAGGCTTTCTGCTGATCTTTTTTTTTTGTTGAATCATGGGTAGGACAATCCTTTGAGTGTCCTTCCCAGCTATTTTTGTTCGTAGTACATGTCCTACCTACTTTCCGCGCCACTGGAATAAAGTATCAAGCACATAAAATGCATCGAAGCCATTTTATTTCACACAAAATGATCTACTTCTGATACATATAGCTCAGCCGTTTTTCAACTGGTTGGTTAACTCAATTTTCAAACTAAATTTCAAATTTGTGATCAGGGTTGGGAAAAATCTTGAAACTCACTCTACAGTAGCCAAGCAAAGCCAATCACAGTCAGCGAAGCCAGTGAAATTCACGCCCATCGCTGCTGTAGGCTATTTCCCGCTGCATTTCCCGCATTTAGAGCCTTCAATGACACTCATGATTTAGAAAAGTCGTCCACCCAACATAGGCTACTTGATGAGATTCGCGTTTTTGAACTACTGTACTGGGAGAGCGACGTGATTTTCGCGAAAATTCAAGCCTACTACTATTACCATTCCCAGCATTGTTTGTGATACTCTAAGCACAAACAAACAGTCGTAACAGCTAGAACAATTATCTATTTGAAACACGTGAACATATGGCCAACCGCGAATTAGGTGGCGGTAGTGAGCAAACGTCAATCTCGAACAAAAGTGATGCGAGCGCCACGGGTGACTCGTCGGCCAGCTACCAAATATTAGAATTGGGCGCTATTCTGCTGTGCGATGAAAATAATTAGAGTGTTACGTCTGTTTGTGGGTGCTCTAAGGCTTGTTCATAAAGAGCTGTAAATTTCCAGCTGAGTAAATTTCATGTTACTTCCAAGCTGCGCTTATAATGTCAGGTTAATCGGAGCACTAGAAGCTGAGATTCCAGCTTGATCATTTTGCATGGAAAACAGCCAATGTGTACTTTACTTTGTCCAGTACTGTATAGCTATCTGTAGTAGAGCATTTTGTATGGGAAAACGCCTTTGGTGCATTTTATATGTCCGATACTGAATATTAAGACACTTGCCAGGTGCCCCACAAGAACTATTCCATAGATCTTATCTAAGATCTTTTAAAAATATCACTAAGGTTTTCGCCGAAGATATGTCATGCTTAGACACATATAACACTGTATCTAGCATCTATCTTCCAATTTCTTAATCTATATATTTAGAAATTGTTACATTTTCCACTTAAGTTACTTATTTTGTTATATACCTATTATAATGAATGAAAGTAAACTAACGTCATTTAAAATCTCTAAGATTAATAACTGAATTAAACTATTTTTTCTCCTATATCTTTTGCAGACTTCATAACATCACACAGTATTCACCGGGGGCAGCAGTATGGACAGTTCACAGGCACAGTCTACCGTCCAGGCGCAGTATTCTTTCAAAGGCTCGAACAACGACGAGCTATGCTTCGCCAAGGGCGACATCATCACACTAACCCAGCGCGAGGAAGGCGGCTGGTGGGAGGGCACCTTGGGCGACAAGACGGGCTGGTTCCCGAGCAACTACGTCAAGGAGTATGCCGGTACGTTTCGGAATGAATTAATTCTTGGAAATCGTTGTGGTAATTTGCTGTTATTTGTCTAGGTCCCCTACCGTTATCCGAGACGATACGTCCACCGGAAGATATTCAAGCTTTTCGTTCGGTCGTATTTCGAGATCTGCTGGAAAGCGAAAGGGCACATGTGGCGGAGCTTCGAGGGTTGCTAGAAAATTTCTTGGAGCCTCTGCAGAATAGTCAAATGTAGGTCTTTGTTTCTTCGTTCGACTTTCCTCGGTTTCTCAACTCATTTAATTATTTTGAACAGATTAAATTTGGATGAGTATACACAGCTGATGTGTAATTTCGTCGAGATCGTTGAAATGCACGAAGACTTTCTTCAAAACTTGGAAGAATCGAATGACCGCGTTGGAAAGGTGTTTCTTACGAAAGCGCCCACCATGAAGAAGATCCACCAATGCTACTGTGCGGCTCATCCTCGTGCCATCATTATTGTTGATAAGTATCGGTAAGTTATAGGAAAATCATAGCAATTTTGTATTATCCTTATCGTGATTTTCGTTTTGATATCGTAGCGAAGACCTTAATGCCTTCATGGAGAAGCAAGGGGCGGCGAAACCGGGTCTGCTAGTGTTGACAACCGGTCTTTCGAAACCGTTCCGCCGCTTGGATAAGTATTCTGCCATTCTACAAGAGCTTGAACGACACATGGAAAGTTGTCATGCAGATCGGGGTGACACCCAACGTAGCATAGCTGTCTATAAGGATATTGCATCGTCCTGTTCGGCGACGCGTAGACAGAAAGAGCTAGAACTTCAAATCCTAACGGGGCCTATCCGCGGATGGCAAGGTCAAGAACTTAGCACCCTTGGCGAAATAATCCACATGGGTAGCGTTGCGGTCGGTCCGGAACATAAAGATCGCTACTTTGTCCTTTTCCCGCATACATTGCTTATCTTGAGTGTTAGTCAGAGGATGAGTGCATTCAAGTATGAGGGGAAACTCCCATTGACCGGTATTAGCGTGAACCGTTTGGAAGATTCTGAACAGTTGAAGAATGCGTTTGAGATTACGGGTTCCTTGATCGATCGAATTGTAGCCGTCTGTCAGGGACCTAACGAGGCTAACAAGTGGGTCGATTTGCTCGGTGCGAAACTGACCGGGTCAGTCGATGGTCAACCGGTGAAGGATATGAAGCGAATCGTGAGCAGTTCGGCGGTCAACATTCCGCAGCCACCACCTCATGTAAGTAGAAATGACGAAAACGTTATGGATTATTGGTTATGGCATTGGCTCTTATTATCTTTTAACTTGTAACTTAGTCCCTGGTCTAGTTCCTGTCGAGTATAAGTTGTTTAAGTACCTCAGTGTGGCTTAAGTTGCAAATTTAAACAATTGCTACTCGGCTCTCCCGAAACCGTTAACTCTGTCTCCATTTTATTTTTTGTTTCTCTCTGTATCTCTTTCTCCCTCGCTAAAATGTAAAAAACGTTGTTTTAAAACCACACTCAATTGCAAATAACGAATCCAACTCATCCCAGAGTAAAGAAATGCTCGATTCACGTGGATACTGCACCCGCGTGTCCGTATGTGCATACAGTCAAAACTTTCAGCAGACTTTTCCACCTAGCTCTTATCCGCCGACAGCACCGTATGCAGCGCTGACATCCTTCTTTCGACAATTGGTCAAAGCTGGTGCCATGTCGCGATACATTGTTCAGGCACTGCTCTACCCGCAAATCACGCAGGACATCGACTTTAGCGATGTGGTGATGCGCCGGAAGCATCGCACTACCATTCGAATGTATCGCCGGGACCGGGAAGCGGAAATGAATAGGGAAGAAGATAATCGCGATGGCGAGTCCGGAGAGGATTCTTGTACTTCGTCATGTTCAGGTAGATCGAATACTTTGGAACGCCAGAATGCGCTCGACTATGGTGACGAGGATCCATATGAAACGATTACCTTCTTCACAGGCAGGAAAAATGATAGTACCGCTCGGGAAAGTACGGTTTACGAAAGCTACATCGATCAGGCGGGAGAGGCGGACGAATCGAATGAGTCGTTTTTCTTCATTCAGGGTCAATCGGTGAGCGAGGAGAGAAAGAGTGTCGAGAGTCATGGTTCACATATCATTGGTTCTAAAGCGATTCCCTGTTTGAAACTGAACGACTGCGAGTCATTTGACAGTGACGAGGGACGTGGAAATGGTGGCATTGGCTCTGTACATACTTCCACGGCACGATTGCATCTGGGGGAGATCAAACAGCAGTGTTCGGAGCAGTCTCAAGTATCTAGTTTTGAGCATAGAGTAGGACATGGCCGTATGGCATGTGAAGATTTAGTGAACTTAGATGATTCCATGAAGATCAAACATTCGCTTCAACAGAAACCAATAATCGAGGAAAGGCACAGTATGCCCACTTTGTTTGTTGGGAATCGTTTTGCAAGTTCTTCAATAACTGAGATTTATATTCCTTCGTGGAAAGACCAACAAGAAGTACAACAGCAACAACAAAAGCAGAAACCCGTAGATAGCCCTGCCGTTAACCGCACCAGTGTACATTCCAGTTCGCTCGATATTCCAGCATCCGAAGCAACCATTTCCGTACCGGATAATGTATCTGCTGAGCTATTGTATAATTTTCACAATTCGCTGTCGGCCGCTTCATCAGCGGTATCATGCAAAATCCCTTCGCCTCCGCAACACTTCGGTTACCAGAGTCAAGATGTTGGCTGTTTGTCCCGCGAGATGTCACCATTCCGTAAGCATTCAATAAATTCCGATAAAAAACTTCTGCTAAATCAAACTCATCTCAGTAAAGGCAATAGTGAGGAGGATAAAACATCTTATCAGTCTAGTAGAAGGTGTGTGAGCTTTCAATATGTGACTCTCAAAGACGTAGACCGGCCGAAAGAGATCAATTACAGTACAAGTCAGAATGGTAGAGCAGAGGAGCCTCCCGGTCCTCAAGCGGATTCAGTTAAGAATCAACGTCCGCGAGACCATCATTTCAAGTGTCGCTTTTGTAGTACCAGCAGCGGATCACATTGCCACAGTCCGCGATCGAGTGATTCAGGTATGGCTGGTAGTTGTTCGATATCCTCACCTGATCCTCCTAAATTATCGGGCGATTTTCTTCTTTACGATTCAGAGCATCCAGAACTAGCCATTGGGGCTACTGATAAAACACGCGAACAGAATAATGCCAGCTTAGAGAACTCTTTGCGGCATTCGCGCTCGAGCCACAATATCGGACGGTTCGCACTGCTTCGCGATAGTGAGCTAAACTATATCGATAGTGGCCAGTTTGACCAAAGCAATCAATTTCATGATGATCACCATCGGAATAACACCCTGCGTAGCGAGGATTCCGAGCTGGATCCAATGAAATTCACACGTAGTAGGAGCGAGGAACGACATTCGAGTGATGAGGAAGGATCCACCACGAAGGAATACAGTGGCCGTAGTCGGATAGTCGTTAACCTCTATGGATATCAGACATCACTTGAAACGGATGAAGCGCGTCAATCTGGCGAGCCTTTGCAGCGAGGAACTATCTTTAAGACTGGACTGTATGCACATTGGTGGAAGAAAGAAAAGCTACCCATCTTCGTAGTTAGCCATTGTGATGAGAAGCTGAGTAGCGCTAGTGAAAAGAACGTCCCAACTGGTGCTGTTCGTGATCGTGTCGATGCCGTTCGGGGTTCAGGCAAGAATCTAATGTTTCTGTAGTGTTGTTGCATTGATTTTGATGTTTTATTCACCACTCGTCTAATACGGTTTCTGTTTCCTTTATTGAAATCACGTGTAGTATGCTTTTTCTCGATTAGATTAATGGTTTTTGTTGAAACGAATCTTTGGGCTGTGAATAAAGCTTGAAGTACAGGAAATTGTAGGACTGAAAGATAAGGTGGGAAGTTTTGAGGAATCAACTTGTCAAACAATAATTCAGTTCATATGCTGTCCGGAGTAAATGGCCGTGGTTTTCCTTCGCCAGTCCTACAATTTTAAGAAATCACAAATACCATCATCGCATCATGGTTTATTTGCCTTTAACAATACTTTTTTTCGTTTTTTGTTTGTTTGAAGCTACCTAATTGGCTGGAAAGTTCTTTTCATGTCGTCGCTTATATCGAAATAACTGAATTATCATTTGCGTTCCATTTCGTTTTGCCATCATTGTTTTTCGAAAGACTGCACTGCCTGGGCCCCATTTCGGTCACATCCACGAAAACCAGCATAATTCTATTAATAAACCGTGTAGTATAAACCAACAAGCATTCCTCTTGAGACGCAGAATCTTCAGAAATTCCACATTCTAAACTTTCAACTCCCTTCTTCAAATCTATTTTTCAAACAAAGCTACTCTCCAAGTTTTCTGAACCACATCATCCCCATTGCTTGAATGCTGCTGATTGACTATTTTTGTCGGTGTCATGTTTTCATCCATAAAAACCATCTGATGTCGCTAACCACACGGTTGCCCTTTTTGTATTTCCTTCCGTGGTGTCCCGTTTTCAGATGTCCCCACCCGCGTCCGGCAACAGTCATCCATCACGAGGCAGCTCCATCACACAGCACATGTCGCAACACAAACGCAGCCAGTCGTTCAATCACCATCTGAGCTACAACCAGGTCCAGCACCAGCAGTCCCAAAAACAGCTACTGGCCAACTTCGCGGCCCGGAATTCCGACCAAAGCCAACAGCAACCGGTGCCAAACCTAAAGGGTATCAAGGAAAAAGGTATCAACTCAATTCCTCGATTCCAATCTTATTCGTTCCATCATCTGATTCTTTTTTTTTATTCCGTCGCACAGCTAACTGGAAAATCACCAACCTCAGGCCGGCCCCTTCCCTGCGGCCGGCGCTTTTGAACGGCGGAAACATTGGTACCGGGGGCGGTGGCCTGACCGGATCTGGAAGTGTTCATCACAGTTTGTCGCTTAGCCAGCAGAGCACGAAAACACCACCCACGTACGAGGAGGACGCCTTGGTGCTGCGTGTCATCGAGGCGTACTGCGCGGCCTATCAGAGCACCGCGCGGAATACGATGCACTCCGGTAAGTTTGGCTTCCTTTTTTTGTATTGTTCCGTTCGGAGATCGCTCATGTTTGCTTTTAACATGTTTCGTATGCAGCTTGGCTCATTTTATTTTTGTTGTCGGTTATAATTTTTTGTCAATAAGCAAATTTGATTTCTTGTAAATACTAGAGTACCGTAATTTCTGGTGAAATTGAACACGTTCTACAGTTTTTCATGTATGTTTTATGTTTTGCCTCCAATTGAGGCCAGAGTTAGGTTTCCAATTGTGATAAGTACAATGATGTTTAATAAAATAAAATATAAAATCCGTGGATCCCATTTCGAGGTTAATTGACTATGTACGTTGATCGTTGATCGTCGCTGCCATCTGGAAAAAGTTTACTCGATGCGTGAAGCGTCGAAATTTAATCCGGCAAGGTATAGGAAATGAAAATGAAAATGCTTTTATAAAATTAACTACAGCTATTTAAAAAAAATTCAGTACATGTTGATAGACTTTTGATGGGCTCACTCATTATTTTTATTTTTATATTTTTTCCTCAATATTCTGCTGATTCTATAGCTTATCATTAGTCTAACCCCGTACACTTAACAGAATTTAATGAAATTGTGTTTTGATTTTTTTAGAAGCATTTTAAAATTGACTTCCTATCCTTTGCCATGTAAAGAAATCGGAGCTTCACGCATAGGGTCAACTGTGGTAATTACCTTCGTGATCGTGGATGAAATCATATGAATCTTAGCGAGTGAGCAGTGCATATATATAATTCAACTCAATTTTGGCTAAATTTCCTAGATTCCCACTGTGGTGGCAACACTGCCACTGTTGATGTATGAAGTCAGTTAGAGTGACACAATAAACGAGTCGTGTTGTTATTCTGTAATCTTCGCAGTCTTTATTATTCTTTACCGTCCGAAGTAATCCGGAACCACCGAAATCCCCATATTGGTGACCGCCGGCGGTGAAAGTATCGAATTTATGTTAAATACGGAGTGAAAACAAGTGCTAAACATGACCGAAAATCAGCAGCCACAAATTGTCAACAATCAGCCACAGCCAGCAGCAGCCGCTGCAGTTGCTGTCAAATTTCCGGAATTTTGGAAGTTGGACCCGGCAATGTGGTTCGCACAGGCGGAAGCACAATTTGCCTTGGCCGGAATTACACAGGACGTCACGATGTTTCACCACATTGTGGCAAAAATTGATCAGTCCGTGATATGCCACGTTACGGATCTGGTGAAAAATCCTCCGGCTGCTGACAAGTATGCTGCCATTAAACTTCGACTAATTTCCCGCTTTGAATTGACGCCACAGTCACGCCTCGAACGTCTACTGAACACTTGCGATCTTGGCGATTTACGGCCAACTCATTTGTTGGCAAATATGCAGGAGCTATCAGCAGGCTTGAACGTAGATGAATCTCTGCTAAAGATGCTGTTTCTACAACGCCTACCAGCCAACATCCGTGCCGTCTTAAGCATCCACGATGAAACACTGGCAAAAATTGCGGAAATGGGTGACAAAATGATCGACTTGTCCCCACCAGCAGCAGCTGCCATCAATGTTCGACCAGCACCATCGTCCAACCAAGATCCGTATTCACCGGAGAGTCTGGCAAACCAAATCGCAGCATTGACCGCTGAAATCCGCCAGATGAAAGCTAAACCACAACGTCTGGTGCTAATAAAGTATGCTGGTACCATCGCAAGTTTGGCGATAATGCAGAGCAATGCCGCAGTCCATGCAATTATCAAGCGACAAAAAAACTAGGCAACCGCCCACCTACAGTGAATGAGGCGGGCAGAAACCAGTTGAGCCGCCGTTTTTGCATTTTTGATTGCACTTCCCATATCCGATTCCTCATAGACACAGGATCCGATGTTTCGATTATTCCAGCAAGTACCAGAGAAAAACTCTACGGTCCCTCTGCCTTCCAGCTACACGATGCAAATGGATCCACGATCAAAACGTACGGAAATCGTTTCGTTACCACGGATCTAGGGCTGCGTCGTCGATTCGCATGGAACTTCCTAGTCGCCGATGTAACCACTTCTATAATTGGTGCCGATTTTTTGGCCTATTTCGGGATTCTAGTAGACCTCGGAACCAATCGGTTTATTGACGAAACTGAAAATGAAACTGCATTCCACTGGCGGAATTGCACAAGCAACGGTACACGGTGTGACCACGATCGATTTCAATCATCCTTTTCGCGATTTGCTGATTGAATACCGCGAGATTACCACACCGCCAACTATGCGATCCGAAATTCAACACAATGTGACCCATCACATCCAAACGAAAGGTCCTCCGGTGGCTTGTAAACCACGCAGGATGGGGCCAGATAAACTGAGGGCGGCAAAAAAGGAGTTCGAGATGATGTCGGAGAACGGAATATGCCGTCCATCGAAAAACTGTTGGGTGAGCCCCTTGCATTGCTTCCGCAAAAAGAATGGAGAGTGGCGTTTTGTGGGGGACTACCGAAGCTTGAATCGTGTCACTATTCCCGATCGGTATCCGGTTCCCCACATCCATGACCTTTTAAACATTTTTTTGGGTTAAAAGTACTTCACAACCCTGGACATGGTACGAGCTTATTACAATGTTCCAGTTGAAGAATGTGATATACCAAAAACAGCCGTGATTACCCCATTTGGACTGTTCGAATTTATGAGAATGCAATTCGGGCTATGCAACGCCAGCCAGTCCTTCCAACGGTTCATGCATAGCATCTTCGGAGATTTGGACTTTGTAATTGTTTTTGTCGACGATATTTGCGTTGATACCGCTACCGAAGAGGAGCATCAATTGCACGTTCGGGTAGTCTTTGATCGATTACGGAAAAATGGACTCGTGTTGAATCTCACCAAATGCAAATTTGCACAAACGGAAGTAGATTTCTTGGGATACCGTGTGAATGCAGAAGGTGTGAAACCAGAACCAGAAAGGGTGTCTGCAGTTTCTGAATACGCTCAACCCAACACAGTTAAGGAATTAAGGCGTTTCCTAGCTCTGGTGAGCGGCTACAAGCGTTTTCTTCCTGGTGCCGCTGAAATACAAAAAGTTCTACAAGAAATGATCAACGGGAATCGCAAAAATGATACACGAAAGTTGAAATGGGACTCAACAGCAAAAGCGGTGTTCGAGAAATGTAAACAAAGCCTGGCAAAAGCGACATTATTGCATTATCCGGATAGCTCAAAACCATTGGCTTTAATGGTCGACGCTTCAGATATAGCTGCGGGGGCGGTACTACAGCAGTACTCCAATGGCATTTGGCAACCTCTAGGCTTCTCCTCGCAAAAATTTTCCACTTCTCAAAAGAAATATTCAGTTTTTGGTCGAGAGCTGACGGCGATGAAACTTGCCGAGAAATATTTCCGCCATCTGATTGAAGGTAAGAATTTCACTATTTTCACCGACCACCGACCTCTCACTTATGCTCTTGACTCAAACTCTACACACTTGCCTCATGAAGAACGTTACTTGCAGTATATCTCAAGCCTTACAAGATCTATCAAACACATAAGCATAAAGGACAATTTTGTGGCAGGTGCCCTATCTAGGGTGAACTTAATAGCTCTACCCTCCGTATTGAACTTCGAAGATGTCGCTGTAGACCAAACGACAGACTCGGAATTGCAAAAACTGCTAACGAACAAAACATCCTCCTTCGATTGGAAGCCAAGAGCATCGGCCAGTCATCTAAGCAAATATATTGCGATATTTCAGGACCCAGACAACCACGACCATTCATTCCGAAACTTCATCGTTCGAGCATCATGCATGCTATACACGATTTGTCTCATCTTGGAATTCGTACAACTCGGAAGCTCGTATCCTCCAAGTTCGCGTGGCCATTGATGAACAAGGATGTTTCCCAATTCGTTAGATCTTGCGACCGATGCCAGCGCTCTAAAATCAACCGTCACACTCAAGCGGCCTACGAGAATTCCGATGTTCCTCGTGGAAGGTTTAGTCATGTTCATATCGACCTGGTTGAACCTCTACCACCCTCTAATGGACATCGATATCTCCTCACTATGGTAGACAGGTTTAGTCGTTGGCCTGAAGCAGTACCGCTGCCGGACATGTTAGCCGAAACCATAGCAAAAGCCTTTTGCAATACATGGGTATCACGTTTCGACGTTCCTGAAACTATAAGTACTGATCAAGGTCGGCAATTTGAGTCGCAATTGTTCCACGAATTGACATCATGGCTCGGAACGACACGTAGTCGCACCACTGCTTATCATCCACAAGCGAATAGACTAGTGGATCGATTCCATCGCACTCTGAAGTCAGCAATCATGCAGTGGATCAACGCATTGGAGTGATAAGCTACCTATGATTTTGCTCGGACTACGCACCGCTATTCGAGACGATTCGAACTGTTCCGTAGCAGAAATGGTTTATGGGCAACCTCTCCGTATTTCTGGCGATTTTTTTTGAACACAGTACAACTGAAGTTGACCGTTCGGATATAATTAAATCGCTTCGCGATGTGGTACAAAATCTAAAACCGATTGAGAGAGTCAATCACTCAAAGCAACGTGTATTTGTACCAAATGATCTTCAGAGCTGTAAGGGAGTTTTCGTCAGAATCGACACGGTTAAGAAACCATTGCAACACCCTTATGAAGGACCCTTCGAGGTAATTGAACGGGGAGATAAGAACATGGGTATATTGATGAAAGGGAAGACGGGTATCTATCGAAACGGGTATCTATCGACAGGGTCAAGCCAGCATACTCGTGTAATAAACAACTAGATTCCTGCTCTGACAAAAAACGAAATTTAATTTGTGGAGTATCGACTGTATGTTTTAGTCTTAATTTTCCGGCAACGCAGTCCTCATTAAAGTAAAACGAGGTGCTTATTTGCCCGACGTTTCGACACAATACCCGTGTAATAAAGACTGCGTTGCCGGAAAATTAAGACAAAAAACGAAAGTTACGCCATCAGGCCATCGCGTTAGATTCTTGGCATAACTGGTGGCGGGTAGTGTGGTGGCAACACTGCCACTGTTGATGTATGAAGTCAGTTAGAGTGACGCAATAAACGTGTCGTGTTGTTATTCTGTAATAGACTGCGACTTTATTAATCTTTACCGTCCGAAGTAATCCGGAACCACCGAAATCCCCATACCACTAAATAGTTTGCCTTCAATTCCATTAGTAGAGTAGATTGTCATTATTTTTTTCTTTATTTATTATGTAGACGTTCAGCCCTAGGCTGGTTCATTTCATATTGTTAGAAAGAGGGGGGTTGTTTACGGAAAAGGAAACCTGGTTAAAAACCAGGGGGATGGGGAGCTAACAGTTTTTGAAAATAAATAATTATTTTTCTCTTCTGGTCCTTCGATGTTAAAATTTTAATTGCTTCCGGTGTACCGATGTCCACCTCATACCCGGGTACTTAGTAAGTACTACTTACTGTATCTGTTTGTCTCCGTGTTGCTTTTTCGGCATTCATTATTGCAGTTGAGGGGCTCCATGTTTCGCGTGTTTGGTCTAGATTGCGTCATAAATTTTAGCTTCCATCAAAATTTTAAGCAGCTTAGTTTGTCAATCTTCATCTTGACTGAGTGCTGTTTGAACATACACAATGCCGTGTTCTCTTCGTAAGAGCTCCAGACTAGGATAACTGGCAATAAAATGTTTGACGGAGTTGTGGGTGTGGCAGGTTTCGCACGATATTCTGAACTCGTCCAGCCAAAGCCCATATTATGGGAGAGTCTGGTATGTCCCGTGCGTAGTCTGGAAAGGACAGTTTGGTCTCTTCGTGATGCTGGGTCGTCCCATCGTTCAACATTGGGTTTGATTTTCCTAGCAAAAGTTGTTCGGTATAGATGCCAACGAAGAGACCATAAGTCCCAGATTACTTTCTTAACTCAAAGCCTTATGTCGTCCGTCGGAGCTTTGGGTGTTAGTAGACGACTTTGTCGACCCCGATTTGCCAGCAGGTCCGCTTGTTCATTGCCGTGTATTCCACAGTGACCGGGTACCCATAGAAATGATACGTCAATTTCTTGCTCGTCCAGAATACGTTCTATCCGTTGTATAAAAGGGTGCTTATTCATCGGGGATTCACTGGCCTGTAGTGCACCAGCTGAGTCAGAAGCTACCAAGATCGATGTTGTGCTCAGTTGGTCACCACCCGGAGAATCGCTGCTGCTTCCGCTAAGAAGACAGAAAAGATCTTCGGCAGTTTGTGGAATTTGCTAATGTTCTTTCCAAAAACGCCAGCGCCCACAGAGTTGCTTTTCTTGGATCCATCCGTGAACCTGACGTCTGCATGTTGATACTTTCTTCCGATCAGCTCATTGAAGTGGCCTTTGGTTACACCTCTTCTGATTTTTTGTCTAATATAATTGTCGATAGCAGGAACTTTTGCCAATTAGCTTCTTGGCCCGACGCGGTGGAGCCCAGCCACCGGGGAAAGCCGGTAATTGGCCACGCTTTGCAGGGTACGGTTGCCTAGATCGGGGAGGATGCCAACAGACCCGTAACTTCTGGTACGTTTTAGGAAGCCAATAGCTCGGCATCATCGATACGGAATCTAGTGGTACAATCTCTGCGTGTTCTATGCCCAGATATAGCCCTGATAATGTTCAGTCTGCGTGTACAGCTGTCTTTTATATTTTTAAAATGTTTTTGGAAGTTCAGCTTCCTATCTAGAGTCACACCTTATACTTTAATGGCCATTCGCATTGGAATTGCAGTTCCATTGGTCACTGATGTTCTTGGTGATAGATGATTGGAACCACTGATATGCAATCTAGCACATTTCTTGGCTGCTATATCAAAACCGTTTCGTGTCGCCCACTTAACGACGGCAGTTACGGCTGCTTGTTAGCTTTGGGTAAGCTTACCCGTCACCAATAATAGTACGTCGTCGGCGTACACCAAAATGTAAACGCCCGCCGGGAGCCGGATGAAGACCCCATTCATAGCTACAAGAAATAAGGTCACAACAGCTATGACCAAGCCCTGAGGCACTCCGATTTCTTCAGGGACCATTTTAGATCGATGATTGCCAACAGTAACCTGAAAGATACGGTGCGACAAATAATTTTGTAGGAATTTCAACATATTGCCAGTAATTCCCCAACCAGCTAACTGCTGCAATAGGCTTTGGCTAAATCCAAAAATGCCAATTCAATATGCTCATTTTGTTTCATGGCGTCGTCTAGGATCTGTCCTAATGAAGCTAGGTACGTGCCATTACCGAATCCGGGAAGAAACGCATGCCGCCGGGGGTCAAGCTTTCAGCAAAATTCGAGGAACTCGGCGTGAGAGAAATTTTTTTGGTACTGTTTTTTTTTACTAATTTTTCACCGAATTTAATCGAACTTTTAGTGGATACACTAACAAACCTTTAGTCACTGAAAACAGACCGCTTGTCCGGGAAAAGCGATGGTAGACACTAATTTACACTGCATTCCTGCTACCAGCAGTTTGTTTCTCATTAAGAAGTTCAAAATCATGTATTCATAGCGAAAATTGCACCCCCGCTAATTTAAACGGTACCCTTGCAAACCATCGGGGTTCATTTTTAATTTGAACTTTTAGTTACCCTTCACTTCGCACAACGCAAAAATGTGTTTCTGGTTACCTCATTGGCTGGTTTGTTTTAATTCTGCGACCAGTTTCACCAGTTTTCGTTAAATTATCATTCAACGAGCAAGAAATCACATTGATTGATTTAAATACTGAGAAATAGGATTTGAAAATATGGTGAACAATTTTCACACCGAATTTTCTCAGAATCAACAATCTGATAATCGACCCTTTTGAACTGTTACGCGAGATTTCAATGAATTATCAAACTCATAGTAATTGATTAATAGTTTGGAATGTTCATAAAAATGTGTGCAATAATAGGATGATGATGTTTTCGAAGTATGCAATGATTGGATTTTCGCAAGGTTTCATGAATGTAGGAAAAAGTCAATCAAATCAATTTAATAGCACAAAAATCGATAGGAAATCTGATTCCTCAATATATTTCCCTCAAAATCCAGTAAGTTTGAGGGCAATAATTGGCTATTTACTCTAATTGTTCACTAAGCTTTCCGAGCTAAAGTACTCAGCAAACCAGATTGCTAAAAATGGCTAAAATATGCTGGAAAAATCAGCAAATTTTCGCTGTAAGTTTCATCAAGACCATGATCAGAAAAATTTCTCTGAGTTCAGCGAAAGAAAGTTAGTGTATAGGGAATCAGTTATATTTATCAACATAGGAACAGCTCTAAATTATGTCTGAGACCCTGAAATTCCTAAAATCTTCCAATTTCCTTACATCCAGAGCAGAAAGAAGAAAGCATTGGTAGGTTAAGGGGTTTCCTCAAATCCGTAAATTCACAAGATCCGCATGATTTCCGTTGTTTCATTAAATTCACGAATTCATGAAGGATTTTTCAAAATTTGACATTTATCGAGGGAAGCTCGTTGCACCCCATTGGTGAAATCGCCCCGACTACCCTTACTCCATGCCCAACATTTATCGGCCACCCTTAACTTGAGATTGTCAATTAGTGTTATAAGATTAAAAATAATAGTATTTTTCGAGTCACCATTCTTATGGTCTTGATGTTTCAAAATCACCAGAAAATCATCAAGCTGTTATTTTTCATACATGAAGTCAGATGACTGATCATAAATAGCTTTTAGTTTTCATCGACCAACGGGTGATACCCAGGTTGGATACATCAGGAGTCGTGAAAAGAGTGAAACCAAACACATTTATCGAAATGTCAAACTTTTTACTTATCGCGCAGCCCAGCAAAACAGATAAAGTATATACTGACCTTCTACGCATATTTGTCCCATGTTCTATGTTAACCATATGGACCGTGGGACAAATATGCGTAGAACGGCAGACAGTCGAATCTCCATAGTTCGTTATTCAAGCGACCATCGACTAATATAATCATTATTTTGTTGATATTAATCCCAAAACTTTGAAAAATTCTCGAAAAATCATTCGCTTTTTAATGACAATCATTATTTTTATTTACATATTTTTCACCTTTCATTACAACTTCCAAGTATTTTTCTCCTCTTCACAAGAATTAGTAAAATTTTCCCGAATAAGACGAATTTTTAAAAAGAGAGAAATTTACCTTTCACATGACATCGACACGGTGTATGGGAATTTGAAGGGACCGAAAAATCCATCGAGTTTTAGAATATATCAAGTTGTGGATAGTCGACTGTATTTTCTAAGACAGCAACAGTGAATTAATTGTCAACCGACACGCAGCACTAAAAACATTGTCCTCTCCTATTCTTGTTGCAACAATCTTGTTTCGCATCAACAGTTTATCACTTGATCCTGAACAGAATATGACAATGATCGCTCACCGCGTATTTCTAGGATTTGCATTGGAATTTCCGAGGAAATTCTCCGTATTCGTAAACATTGCCATATCATCGAATTACAACCTAAAACAAATTTGATTTTGTGTTTAAAATTAGTTATTAATCACGAGTTAAAAAGGTTGCAACTATGTTGCTCCCTGTGTTTGTCATGACAATTTTTCTTGAGATTGTATCCCAATTCGCAAAAGTTGGGACAAACGATTGTTAGCCTGCTTGCTTTGTTGTTTGTTTTTGGTCTGTTTTATGACAATTTGATTCACTGTTCTGCAATATGAATTTCGCCGAGCTAAAGTCTTAGTAAGTGTAATAGTTCGAATTTCAACAAAACGTTGCTAATGATCAGCAAAATTTGCAGGAAAAAATCAATTGTGAAGTATTGCCGTGTAGGTATTGAAAAAATGCAAATATTCCGAAACATGCAAATGTAAAATTGTTTTGTTTTTCAACTTATTTGTTGTGGTTCATTATTTATTTGCTCTTGCTTTTAAACTTATGATTGTTGTATCTAACTCTGCCTCTGTGATTGCTTTATGTGTAACAGTTTAGTTTTTAATAGAATGATTGCTGTTTTCATTTGTGCTCATAATCACGTCTCGTTTTTAACGCAACGATTTTCGTTTCGGATCACTTCTCCATGCTCCCTTAAAGAACGCGTAGCCCCGTACGCAGTGAAGATATCTATTTCTTTCTTTTCTTCCTTTCTTTTTCTTGCTGCCTTCCGGTATCTTTCGAATCGATTTTTCCGACTCTCCGCGTAACATTGCAGCACTGCAACCTTGGACGCCTTGCTTACCGATACGTGGTGGCAAGCTGAAAACCAGCAAACATTTCTCGTCCTCTAATCCACAACTACCGTTCACGTGTTCATCGTTATCATCGTACCTGGTGAATCCAACCGCGGGAATTAAAACCAGCAAAAGTCACAATACTGCCTCTACTAGTAGCATCAATACGTCTCACATCTGGCGTGAGGCAAGTCCGAACAACTTCAATCTCTATTCGGCGTCGATATCTTCACTGAATGCTTCGAACTGCCGGGGACGGTATTCTGTTGGAGGTTACGGAAGTACGGAATGGCGTTCACACTCCGAGGAAAAGCCCGCTTTAGGTGGAACCGGAAATACATTGAAGCCAATGCCGATTGGTCGGTCAGGATCGAATTACGACAACATTTTCATGAACAATAGTGCGAACACACCACTCCTATCACGTGTCTCGAAACAGCAAACGGTTTGGATGAATGCGAATCAAGTGGCTCGCCATCGATCCGCTAGCAGGGAAATAGAGCCTCTCCCAAGACGGGAAAGTCCACCGCCTCCGGCACCGGAAGGACCAGTAGTACCACAGCAGTTGTATGATCGCCGCCTCAACCGATCGTTCGAAACGGCTCAGGGATTGGGCCGCAACAGTAAAATGTCCCAAATGCGACGATCTACACCGCAGTTGAATGGTGAGGAAGACGATCAACTGAGAGATGACATGTCACGTAATTCTGTGTCGTGCTGTAACAAGTTGCTCATGTTCTATTGGCAGCATCGATAAAGACGGTAGAGGCCGTAGGAAATTCTAGAGAGCACATTGTGTTGTGTTGCTTTCCCATCATCGTGTAATGTAGATTTCATTTATTCCTAAAGAATACATAGTGAAAACTGAATGGTTTCAAGAATGTGGCAAGGTTAACGACATGGATGCAAAAGATAAAGCATAGGAAGAAAAGAAGGTTTAAGACAATTGTATGACAATATACTCATCAGATTTGCCATTCGTTTCCGATATTCTAGTCATTGCTAGCCACAACAATATACATCATTCATCGTATTCATTCACAGCAGAGCATAAAAGTTTGAGTCTAGCGCATATACATATAGCTGTACTAATCGTTAACACTCGCACGTTGAGTTGTGGTGAACATTTAGTGCCATCGATCAAGTAATTGGAATCGTCCAAACTCCAATACCACGTTTTGTAAAAACGCATATAGCAAATGACAATTTTGATAATCAAAATTTAGGATAGACACTGTAGTTATTTGTAATACCTAACTGAAACATATATAAAGATAATAACAACATAAGATCGTAACGATAACAGAGAAACACTTTGTGATATTAATTGAGCTAATGTGTATTATTACTGTTTTTTTCCTAATAGTTCATACATCTTTCAAAGTGCTTGAAGTGAACTGACATAGTCACTTGCTTCGTAAACAAATGATGTTCTCTAAAGCTCAACAGCTTTGCTTGTAAACATATTTTTGTAATAATTGTAACATGTGTCAAACTTAGCCGTAGGAGAAAAACACCTTCGCATTTGTCTCGTCGTCCCAAGAGCGAAAATCCCGAATCAGAAAGTTGTTGCAACGAATTGTATATTTACTGTTCTTCCAGTTTTTGGACCGTCGTCGTCGCTTCGTAAAACCTAGGATTGACAAATTTGTTGTATTTTGATTCTTGAAAAATTTTTATACTGCAATTGGCCTCTAGAAAATTTATATGACTTTGTATTTATTATCTTTCATATTGAAAATAAATTGTCTGAACCGTTTAGTTTGACGTGTTTCTTCCTTTGTAATTAGTCAGATGGAGTGGTTAATAATAAGCTAAATCTCGTGAATTTAACTATTGAGCAACTCTGTTCCAATTTGTTCCTATTTTCTTTTTGTCCCCTTTTTCCCATATAGGCCTGGAGAACGATGACATGACCCCAACGCTGCGCCAACTGTTCATCAGCGTGCGTCAACTGCAGCAGGACATGACCCAAGTCAAGACCCAGATCAGCGAAGAACGGGCACTCCGGAACCATTTGCAGCAGGTCTTGATGGGTCACTTGGAGAGCTATGGGGCTTCCAACACGACGTGCTAAGTAAGGTTTGTATTGCGCTCTACTTTCTCTCTTTTGACGATTTTACATTCTTTGCGATCGGAAGCATCGAAACGAAGAGCTTTATAGTTTGGACAACACGCTACTATTGATTTCAACTTGTTTACGCTATTTGTATTTCAATGACGAAATGTAATCGTTTGTAACGCAATTTCACTTGTGCCTTCTAAGTATTTTTTTTATTCACCATAGTTCTAATTTTATTCAAAGATTGGAGATAATCTTGTACCGAGCTGTAAACAGATTTATTTACACGAAAAGGTGTTCAGCTCAAGCAATAACAAATAAACACGATACATCAGCGAAGACGCTGCTATGATTATTCGAATTCAGTACCAATAAATCTGTGTAACTTTCGTTAACAAAACTGGCACGTCACCATCGTTCAGCGATTCTTCATTGCCCTCTAATGCAATCCGAAAGCCATTTTGTCATAATTTGCATTCAATACTTTTGGACGAGAACAGCTTTCCCGGGAAGCTCTCAAGATTGATCAGAGCAACGATGGACGGTAGGCAAAGCTGCGTGAAGATCACGGGCGAACACTCCAGTTCGTTCGAGTCTCGGCGGGGACTACGACAGGGCGACGGACTTTCGTTGCCTGTTATTGGGCTTGAAGATATCATGCGGAGAGCCGGACTTAACAGTCGAGGCACGATTTTCACGAGATCCGGACAATTTGTTTGCTTCGCGGACGACATGGATATTATTGGGAGAAAATTCGAAACGGTGGCAGATTTGTTTACCCGCCTTAAACACGAAGCGACAAGAGTCGGGCTAATGGTGAATGCGTCGAAAACAAAGTACTTGCTGGTCGGCGGAACTGAGCGCGACAGGGCCCGCCTAGGAAGCAGTGTTACGATAGACGGGGATACCTTCGAGGTGGTGGACGAGTTCGTCTACCTCGGATCCTTGTTGACGGCTGACAACAATGTTAGTCGGGAAATACGAAGGCGCATCATCAGCGGGAGTCGTGCCTACTATGGGCTCCAGAAGAAGCTGCGGTCAAGAAAGATTCATCCCTGCACCAAATGCACGATGTACAAAACGCTCATAAGACCGGTAGTCCTCTATGGGCATTAGACTGATGCAAATTTTGAAGTTTTTGCTCCCCTATGCTTAAACGATGTCAATTATAATGAAAATGATCCTCCCAAAATTTGAGCGGATTCGGAAGAAATTTGGTTGTGCACACGCTATTTGAAGTTTATATGGAAATTACTATGGAAAAGGCAAACCATTTGTGTTCAGTCCTCTAACTGCACGTCATAATAATATATGGCAAAGTGAACACACTCATCTCATGTGAAAACTTCCCAGCTACAACTTTGCAGAAGACCACATTTTGATGGGACGTAAGGATAATTTGTTATTATTGATAACAAAGTCTATATCATGCTGAGATGATCATTTAATTACATTCAGAGCAACACTGCTTTTTTGCTGTAGAACATAGTAGCCTGGATTACTTTGACCTATTCTACCCGCCAGGAGCACCACTGTTGCCTGCCGAACAGTTGATGAAGCATGCTACATGCAAACCAACTTTATGATGATGAATATCAATTCATCCGGACGTCCAATCAAAAAGTGATCTTCGACAAAGTTAGAGCTGGAAAGTTTTGACGTGAGATGAGTGTGTTCACTTTTCCATAAAACATTATGACGAAGAGATAGAGGGCTGCACACTAAAGATTGACGTTTTCCATAGTAATCTCCATATAAACTTCAAATGGCGTGTGCACAAGCAAATTTCTTCCGAATTACTTCAAACTTTGGGAGCATGCTATTTACCATAATTAAAATCGTTTAAGCATAGGGGAGCTGAAATTTCAAAATTTGCATCACTCTAATGGGGCATGAGACGTGGATTATGCTCGAAGAGGGGGGTTTTTGAACGCTGAGTGCTAAGGACGATCTTCGGCGGTGTGCAAGAGAATAGCGTGTGGAGGCAAAGGACGAACCACGAGCTCGCTCAACTCTACGGCAAACCCGGCGTGGGGCGCATCGAGCTTGGTGGATTGATCAGGTGCATCAGGACCTGGAGAGCGTGGGTCACAGTCGAGGATGGAGAGAAGCGGGCATGAACCGAGTGAATTGGCGAATTATTATTGGCGAGGCTTTATCAAGATAATTGATGTAAAGCCATATAATCGTATCGACTATTGAGTTTCATTAGTCATTGATCCGTAAATCTACCTTGAAGTCATATATTGACAACTTTATCAGTCTTGGAAGATGCTTCTCCAATTTCTACAAATGTTCAAGATGTTCAGGCAACTTTTTAATTGGTCCGGCGGTCCGGCCAACATATTTCATGACCTTTGAGGAGAAAATATCATTAGCTTCTACCTTTTCCGTGAATACTTTATTCGCAACTTTCTTTCGATTTTCGTGCTATGGGCTGCAAAACAATAAGTCGACAACTAGGAAGGAGCGTTTTACACAGCTCTGGTCCTCACAAGTTCCTACCTCACGCTTCTACGGGTCAAAAGATGACAAAGACCGCCAGCTAAGGGTTGCGTACTTAGCTGGTAGTGCAGGCTGGGCACTGTTGTCCTTCTGACATCAGCTAGATTGATGAGGTACGTCTCGAGCGTCTGTTCACCAGGATTCAGGAGGTGCGGCTCAAACAGCGTCTGTTCTGGTATCCACCAGCGGCTGAGCATGAAATACTAAATCCAAGGTGGTAGCCCCATCAGCGCGATCGTCCTAGTGTTAGTTGGGACGTTAAATAGAGCTGGCAAGATGGCGTTCCGGCTAGACAGGAGTGTTGGAGTTGGCCCAATAAGCCACCCGTTAAAAACCTTATTGCGAATAACATAGGAGATAATACGACCCGGAACAACCGGCAAAGACCCACGCGACGAAATAGAGGTTACGATTGGAAACTTGGAACATGGAACTGCAAGTCACTTGGTTTCGCAGGTTGCGACAGGTTAATCTATGATGAACTACATCCCCGTAACTTCGATATCGTAGCGCTGCAGGAACTTTGTTGGACTGGACAGAATGTGTGGAAAAGCGGGCATCGAGCGGCTACCGTCTACCAAAGCTGTGGCACCACAAATGAGCTAGGAACTGGCTTCATAGTGTTGGGCAAGATGCGGCAACGCGTTATCGGGTGGCAGCCGATCAACGCAAGGATGAGCAAGATGAGGATAAAAGACCGTTTCTTCAACTACAGTATCATCAACGTACACTGCCCGCATCAAGGGAGACCCGACGACGAGAAGGAGACGTTTTACGCGCAGCTGGAGCAGATCCCGGTCAACCAGTCAGTGATTTTCGATAGCGATCGATATAGATTCGTTTTGAACCGTTAGCGATCGCCATCGTTGGTTGAAGATCTATAAAGAATAATGAAGACTGGTTGGTCGGGATATATGACGGATGCTCGCCGCGTGACGTGAAAATGGTTGTTGGCGACATGGAAGCACAGGTAGGATGAGAAGAGATGTTCAGACTGGTGATCGGGTGGAACAACATGCACTTCGTATTCAACGACAACGGCCAACGATGTGTCAACTTTGCAGCTTCTCGTGGTATGGTAGTCCGGAGCACCTTCTTCTCCCGCAAAGATATCCATAAGGCCACCTTGAGATAACCCGATAATCTAATCGAGAATCAAATCGACCACGTTCTAATCAACGGAAAATTCTTCTCTGATATTACCTATGTTCGCACATACCGCAGTGAGAATAGAGATTCGGATCACTACCTAGTTGCTGCATGTATGCGCTCACCAAATCATGTCGAAGCCGAACGCCGCTGCTTAATATCGAGCGGCTACGGAACTCAGAAGTAGCCCAAGAATACGCGCAGCAGTTGGAAGTGCCCCTACCAACGGAAGAGCAGCTTGGCGACGCCACTCTTGAAGATGGCTGGAGGCACATACGATCAACCATAGGTAGCACCGCAACAGCAGCCAGCGGCCAAGAAACAGAGAAACGACTGGTGCGACGGTCAATGCGAGTGGTTGAAGAATGAGAAGAATGCAGCATAGGCCAGAGTGCTGCAACAGCACTAGCAACGCACGAGAGCGAACGAGGCACGGGACAGACAAAACTCGATCTTCCAGAGAAAGAATCGCCATCAAGATGAACGAGATCGCGAAGCTTAACCGTTCGCGCAAAGGCTCTGTGCCACAAGCCGATATGTGCAGAGACTGTGACGAAAAACTTCTCACGAACTAACGTGAGGTGGTCGAAAAGTGACGGCAGCACTACGACGAGCACCTCAATGGTGATCTGGCCAGTAGCGAAGGTGGCTTGGAAATAACTTTGGGAGCACGCGCGGACGACAAAAGACTCCAGATCTCCAAGAGAGGTAGAAACGGAGATTAGATGGTTGAAAACAACAAAACCGCTGGAGTGAACCGAGCGAGCTGCTAAAATACGGTGGTGATGTATTGCCGGAGGAGTGGATGAAAGGTGTCGTGTATCCCATCTACAAAAAAAGGGCAACAAGTTGGATTGTGCCGTTTATCGTGCGATCAGAATTTTGAGCGCCGCCTACAAGGTACTCTCTCAAATTCTATACCGCCGTCTATCACCAATTGCTAGACAATTTGTTGGGCAATATCAAGCAGGATTTATGGATGAACGAGCAACAACGGACCAAATATTCGCCATCCGGCAGTTGTTTCAGAAATTCCGCGAATACAATGTACCCACACAACATTTATTCATCGATTTTGAATCGGCCTATGATACAATCGATCGAGAATAGCTATGGCAGATTATGCACGAATACAGTTTCCCGGCGGACAAACTTATAAGATAGATCAAGGCGACGATGGAGCGAGTGGTGTGCGTAGTCCGAGTATCAGGGACACTCTCGAGTCGCTTCGAATCTCGCAGAGGGTTACGGCAAGGCGATGGCCTTTCGTGGTTACTGTTCAACATTGCGTTAGAGGGTGTGATAAGAAGAGCGGGGATAGACACGAGTAGCACGGTCTTCAGAAAGTTCGTTCCTAGAGTTCATATTGACGGTGATGAAATCGAGGTTGTCGAAGAATTCGTATACTTGGGCTCACTAGTGACCGCCCACGACGACACCAGCCGAGAAATCCAGAGACGCATCGTTGCTGGAAATCGTGCCTATTGTGAACTCCGCAGAACGCTCCGATCGAGCAAAGTTTGCCATCACACGAAGTTAACCATCTACAAGATGCTGATCAGACCGGTACTCCTCTATGGGCACGAAACATGGACCCTACGTGCAGAGGATCAACGCGCCCTTGGTGTTTTCGAACGGAAGGTGTTGCGGACTATCTACGGCGGAATGCAGATGGAAGACGGAACGTGGAGAAGGCGAATGAACCATGCATTGCACCAGCTGCTGGGAGAACAAACCATCTTCCACCTCGCAAAAAATGGGAGGTTGCGATGGGCCGGGCATGTCACTAGAAAGTTGCATAACAACCCGGTGAAAATGGTTCTTGAAAACAATTCGACCGGCACAAGACGACGTGGTGCGCAGCAAGCAAGATGGGTCGATAAAGTTGAGGACGATCTGTGGGCTCTTCGCAGAATGCGTGGCTGGCGACGGGCAGCCATGGACCGATTCGAAAGGAGACGTATCCTACGTTTAGCAGAGGCCACCCAGGCCTTAGCCTGACTGGTAAGGTAAGTAAGGCTATGGGCAGCCAAATGCTACATTCTATACAACGTCTACATCTAAATACGTCATGTGTAAAATATTTTTTTTTATTAGTATCATCCCAAATATTACATTTATTTCTTATATATAGGTGTTCTGTGTTATTAGACAACACTATCATCCTAATTTGGTAAAACAAATTTAAGATTTTATTAACATTGCCGTAGCAGTTCAGATTTTTTACAGATGAGTTTATTTCATCTGCTTACCTGCTTATAAGAGAAAAATTTCAATTTACTTAACCTAACTTAAGGTGAAGATGCATTGAAACTAAACCTCGAATTTTCAAGAGCACAAATCTAGAGAACCTGACAACCGTTCGTGCTGAAAATCTGTCACCACCAGCGGGTGACCAGTGAGTAGCATTTTCAGCACAAACAGTTGTCTGGTTCTCTAGATTTGTGCTCTCAAAAATTCGAGGTTTGGCTTCGATGCATCTTCACGTTAACCTAAACATATAACGCATTAATCGTAAGTAGATGAAAAACCGAATTTAGTACTATACCATTTAATTCCACTAGAGTTTGTATCCTTTGACAGATACGTGTATTTCGACCTCAACTGTAAGGCCGTCTTCAGTGTCGTGTACTAGGCTCGACTTGAAGAAAACCATCGTATGCACACATTATATATTTAAACCTAAACGTAATTCCCTACCCATTTTTTTATAAACTTAAAATTTAAGAGCTGTTAGGTATATTCCATCCCTCTTTTGTTGAAACTTTAAATGCTGAAAGGTACATCACGGGAACGATTAGTAGGTACCAAGTTGAATAGCCATGTATTGCCGTTGCCGTTGGCTCTGTTGAGTAGCGTCGTAGGTACCTGTTTACAAATTTCCAGACTCTCCGCCACATCCAGTTTCCAAGGAGAAGCAACATATATCAAAACTTTGATATCGGCCGTCGTAATTGTATGTCCCTCTGAAAAGACATGTTCTGCCACCTAAGATTTTAAATCGTATCATTCGATTCTAGATCATATTCTGAGTGTCCTCCCAAAATTTGAGCTCCTTCGAATGATAACTGAAACTGCGCAAGCCCTTTAAAGTTTACACTACCCGTCATAAATACGGACTCACTAAAATAAGTATTGCAACACTCAGCTGAATATTGAATCACCCTGAAAAGTTTAGCATCACCTCAAAACAGGTAAATTCACATTGCTACATCTCGAGATCCTTACGACTTGCAAAGAAGCGATCTTCAGCAAAGTTGTTCAGGGGATCAAGGACATCCGGAAGGCAAATAGTTTAGTTCGCGATTTTGCCGCTAGGTGGCGGTAGAGAGCATGTAAAATTGAGCATTTTAAACTAGTTCTAGCTTGTGATTCACAAGAGATAGAAAGTTCGGGTCTTCGGCAAAGTTATTCAGAAGGTCATGGACATCCGGAAGACGAGAAGTTTGGTTCGTAATTTTGCCGCTAGGTGGCGGTAGTGAGCATGTAAAATTGAGCCTTTTAAACTACAGTTAAACCTCCATGAGTCGATGTTCCATTACACGATATCGACTCATAGAACCATACTAAAAATCAAATTTCATGGTTATTATGATGGTCCCCTCAAACAGCTTTCCATAGCATTGCTGTTCCATGGCTCAATATTTCCAAGAGTCGATGGTCCCTTCAATATCGACTCATGGAGGGTTGACTGTAGTTCTAGCTTGTGATTCACAAGAGATAGAAAGTTCGGGTCTTCGGCAAAGTTGTTCAAAAGATCAAGGACATCCGGAAGACAAGTAGCTTGGTTCGCGATTTTGCCACTAGGTGGCGGTAGTGAGCATGTAAAATTGAGCATTTTCAACTAGTTCTAGCTTGTGATTCACAAGGGATAGAAAGTTCGGCAAAGTTGTTCAGAAGGTCATGGACATCCGGAAGACAAGAAGTTTGGTTCGCGATTTTGCCGCTAGGTGGCGGTAGAGAGCATGTAAAATTGAGCATTTAAAACTAGTTCTATCTTTTAATCCACAAGAGAAAGAAAGTTCGAGTCTTCCAGTTCAATCCAGATTTAATCGAAATTTTGCGTCTTCAGCAAAGTTGTTCAGAAAGTCAAGGGCATGAAGTGAATCTCACCTGAAACACTTGAATATGAATTGAATTGGACATGAGTCACTGGGATATGGAGCTAATCAAAACTGAAACACTTGAATATAAAGTGAATGAGACCTGAATGCCTTAAATTTACTTCAAAAATCAAACATCAATCACTTGGATATTGAACTAATCAAACTTGAAACTTGTACATAAAGTGATTCAATCACTAGAAAATGAAGTGAATCAGCCCTAACCAGCATGAACATGGAGTTATATCTGAAAAAGTGGAAAATGCACCTATATTCTAGATGAATCAAACCTGAACAACTTGAATATCAAGTAATTCGTACTTGAAATAGGTGAATATGAAGTGATTCAGACCTGCAGCACTTGAATATAATGCGAATGAAACCTGAAACACTTGATCACTAAATTATAAAGTGAATCTGATGTAAAACACTTGCGGGTATGGAGCGAACAAAACTTGAATCTTTTGAATATAAAACGAATCTATCCTGATTCACTTGAACTTGAGTGAATTTGACATGATTTTTTTGGCTCCATGTTCAAGTCAAATTTGAATTACTTGAATATAGAGTGAATCAAACCCGAAGGACATGAATATAAAGAGAATCAGACATCAATCACTTGGATCAGAAGTCAATCAAACTTGAACCACTTGTATATGAAGAGATTCTGACTTAAATAATTTGAATATGATGAATATGAGTCCTGACTAAATCACTCGCACATGGAGTAGGTCATACCAGAATCACTAGAATATGAATCAGATGTGATACACTTGAATATAGAATTGATCAGACCTGAATCACTTTAATTTAATATGATTCCGTCCCTAATCACTTCAACTTTCAAATACCAAAGGCTTTCTGAACAGCATGGATCACAAGCTAGAACTAGTTTAAAATGCTAAATTTTACATGCTCACTATCGCCACCTAACGGTAAAATCGAGAACCAAACTGCTTGTCTTCCGGATTAGACTGGCCCAGCTCAGTATGGGAGAAAAATAAAGTTGTATGATTCCACGGGGCACCTCCCAGGATTATTTCTTAGGGTTAGAGGAAGCCTTTCTGAAAAATTCAGCTCATTTGGTCGTTCCATGAGCTGGCGCATTTGAATTGAAGTTAATATGGGATTTTCAGCTCAAACATATGAGCAAAGGCACATCATCTACTGTTTGGTTCAGGAAAATTGATGATCGCGTTCAATTGAACCCAGAATGTCAAAAACACTACTTGATGTAATAGCGAAGAATATTGTAGAAGATTGTACCATGATCAAAATTAATAAAGTTGGTGTTTTAACCATCTGAAGTATATCATGCAATACTGCTTGTATTTCTTCAACATAGCTTGGAGGTAGCCACTAAGCGCATCATAGCCACCTATGACGCTGGGCGAGCTGAGGCACATGTCGCATGCATATAAGTGACTGTACGGCAGTGCTGATCTAAGCCTAACTTTCAACAACTGAAAGAGTAATGAAAATGAGACTAAATCCAGGTACAACCTTCTGCAACTATGTTCATTAGGGTATCAACTAGTGTATTTCTTATTCTGGGCTTATTTGAACGCGAACAATTAGTATACGGAACGAAACAGTGACATAGGATCAACTTTCAATACATTTGAGTCGAATATCCCATACAAACTTCAAATCGAATGCGCCACCTGGTGGAGCAACCAATTGAGTTGAAATTTTGAGAGAGCGTTTTTCTTACTCTAAGGCTCATATCTAGGGGGTGCCCCGTTGAGTTTTACAACTTTTTTGTTTAAGGGCCAGTCTATTCCGGATGTCCCTGACCTACTGAACAACTTTGACGAAGAACCGAACTTTCTATCTCTTGTGAATCAAGAGCTAGAACTAGTTTGAAATGCTCAATTATAAATGCTCACTACCGCCACCTAGCGGCAAAATCGCGAACTAAACTGCTTGTCTTCCGGATGTCCATGACCTTCTGAACAACTTTGCCGAAGACCCGAACTTTCTATCTCTTGTGGATCACATGCTAGAACTAGTTTTAGATGCTCAATTTTACATGCTCACTACCGCCACCTAGCGGCAAAATCGCGAACTAAACTATTTGCCTTCCGGATGTCCTTGATCCCCTGAACAACTTTGCTGAAGATCGCTTCTTTGCAAGTCGTAAGGATCTCGAGATATAGCAATGTGAATTTACCTGTTTTGAGGTGATGCTAAACTTTTTGGGTGTGATTCAATATTCAGCTGAGTGTTGCAATACTTATTTTAGTGAGTCCGTATTTATGACGGGTAGTGTATATGGGAATGACAATGGGAAAAGCATGCAATTCATTCAACCGGGCATAGTGTTTTCCTGTGTGCTCTTGGGGATTACAGCTATGTTGATACTGTGAGATACATTCATCAGCTACAACTTTGCCGAAGACCGTTTTCAAATCGGACGTCTCAGTAATTAGTTCTGGCAAATGGTTTTGCTGCTGAAGGTGTCTGGGTTCGATTCCCTTTCGGTCCTGTATCTTTTCCCAATGGAAATTTTCTTGGCTTCCCTGGGCATAGAGTATCACCGTACTTGCCACACGATATACGAATGCGAAAATGGCAACATTGGCAATGAAAGCTCTGCGTTAATAACTGTGGAAGCTCATAAAAACACTAAGCTTAAAAGAAGGATCTGTCCACGCATGGACGTAATCCAAGAAGAAGAAGATCCTCAAACTTAAACCGTTTCACTATCATAAACCTAGTTTCAAAATCCCCATGAGTACCAGACATATGGTCGGGGTTCTGCTAAACCGCACCAAGTGCCAAAATCTTTATTCCGAGATATTTTACTTTAAAGTATTTTCCTGTACTAGTTTATCGCGGACGATAATTTTAATTTTCTTATCGCTCACATGCGATTAACAGTATTGAATAAATACCCCGAGATTAAATATCCTAGTAAATCATCCAAAATTAACGATGTAATTGGATTTTTAAACAATATGAAGCACTCAGTTCACTCTGGCTGAACAAAAAATGAAAAATATGGTTCTTGGTTCGGTATGGTTGGATGTGTTTCACAGTTTTTAACAACACAAGTAAAATTGGAGACAAATGATGCTTATCATCACCGTGCATGTTGGAATCCATATCACAAGTGTTTATGGAAAGGATTCGTATGTATTGAATCAAGGTTCTAACGTGTTCATACATAACTCCTAATAATCGAAGAAAACCATGAATTCGCTCTGCTAAAGCGCACCAAGTTGCTCTCATTTGGTGCACCTTTGCTGATCAAGTTCACAGTTCAATGCGTGTAGTGTTCTCTAGGAATGACCATCATTTCAGATGTACATTGACCTGCTGGTGTTTTACTGCAATATAAAAATAACCACAGAATCTAAAAGTTGTTTGATTTCCATCACCATCGGATAGAACATCAGAAAAAAAGTTTCACCGGGATTAGAACTCGTACCTTCTGAGTGGTAATCTAGTGTGCTACCACTAGGTCATCTCCACTTCTTGAAGGAATGGTGATAAACTTGAATCAAGTAATGTGCACTTTGACTGACGGGATTTGATGGCGAAAATGCTATTTTCTTAACAACTAAAGCGCACCAAGTCTACCTGAGTTGCTCAAACAGGAACAGATTAAAATATTTAGCTTTTGTCATTACGCCTTCTGTGTGGATTGATAAACATGTTACATAACAAGCAAATGCAAGTAATTATGGTATGTAAATGCCTTTACTTCATGTCTAAATGTGATTTTCAGATAAACAGTACTTAGTGCGGTGTGGCTGGATAAAATTTCGAAGAAAATATATCAACGCCAACGAAACAATATTTAATTTTAATTAATCGATTGCTGCCCAATTTAACTGGCCTCTGTTTCTATGAGTTGCTAGGAATGGATAAATTGTGAGAATATAGAAGGAAATTGGAAAAACATAGCTTTATATCTGAAAAATGTATTCCCTCTGATGACGTGCGTTGGTTTATGGTTCACTCTGGCTGAACAAAATTTCAGTTTTACGTGTCGTTCCAAACAAAATTTATGATCTAAGATTACGAGGGATTGTTCAAATCACTCGATATTTTTATGGTAGAGACGTTATGATTATTTAAGTCCTTTGGTGTGAAAAACTCAATTTGGGAAAAATGGCACTTGGTGCGGTTTAGCAGAACCCCGACCATATCACCTGCAATTTCCTAGCTATTTCGTACTCAAAAAATCTTATAACATTTCGCCTAAAACGTACTCGAGAATGTCAGTATCGCCCAATGTTATGAGCCTGTAATCGATAACATTTTCAATATCGCTTATTAATTTTGCGCCGTGTTTACATTTTGATTTCAATTAAGCCCTTGTTTATTTTTGTTTGCAGTGTCGCCGTTTACTCGGTGATAGTTTTGATTTCGTTTCCAGTTTTGTCTATCAGTTTGATGAACAAAAACACATGCGTAGGCAATCAATGAAATATGTTGTTTTGCAAAAGGTCGTTTTTAGTCTTCTACAAATTTGCGTTTTTGAATAGTTAAATAATCTGTAGGAGAAAAGTTCAAGAGCAGTGAATAGCAAATCATGCTACAATTTCATCTCTATATTTTCTTGAATTGTGTACATTTTGTCAGTATCGTCCAAAACACAAAGCACCCCGGAATTATTTAATTTTTCAAACAGAAAAGTGTTTCAAAAGTAAAAAAAACTTTACTAATGTGTATGTTATGGCCCAATCAATAACCTATTAGCCAGGAAAAAAAACCAACTGATTAAATAAATGAAAACCGAATTAAGTACTATACCATTTAAATGGTATACAGTGCCCGATCGATATCGGCAACATGCCAAAATGTTGCTTAAATTGAACTGTGCCAAATTCGAACGGTTGTTTTTACTGTAACTTTATCACCATATCTATTATCACGAATTAAATTTACCTATTGTAAACACGATAAGCCTCAAAAAGGCCCACAGAAACATTGAAATTAACAGGATTGGTAACTGACTCTTGTTCCATTTTTTGTAGGGGAACTTACGTATTGTCGGCAGCCTTAGCAGCTGAACTTTGAAGAAGGCAATTTTACGCAACAATAGAGCACAACAATTAGCAGGAGACACCTGAACAACACTTGAGCACTCTTCGTTTAATAATTATTGTACATAAAACACTATTTTGTTCTTTTAATCTTCAATTTTTCCTCACCAAAGTCACGAGGCACTTGTTCTTTTATCGGCAATGCAATTACTACCATTTGGCCGAATGGATGGACAATGACGAGAGTGTGACGTCTGTTTGTCTGTGTCAGAACTATGACATACATTACTTAGTACGGTTCGAGGGATCGAAGTAAGCCGATCCAGCAGAAGAACGAATAAGTGTTAAACCGTTTTAGTTACTGTCAAAAGCTAACTACAAACGCAATTCCAAAACATCTGCTGGTGGCTATTACCGCTAGCATCGAAGTGAACAACTGCTTACATTTAGGATGTTCTTCTTTCAGCACTGACTGTTTCTTCAACTAACACTAAAAAGCTTATGTATATCAATGATGATTTATCCTTTTTTATGAATAAGATGAATAAGTTCTTTGGAATTCACATAAATCCATGCTCACTGTAGTTCACTTTTGTTTTCAATTTCGGCCAAACGGCATTCGGCCAAATGGCGTTCGGCCAAATGACCCTTTCGGCCAAATGGCGTTCGGCCAAACGGCATTCGGCTAAATGGCATTCGGCCAAATGACCCGGAACCGCCGAAAATACCCTCAGGGTGCCGAAGCCATCATTTACCCTATATGTTCTACCAAAATCACACGGCTTCGTTGCCAACATCGAAACGTGCCAAAATCGAACTGTAAGAAAATTCGGTTTTTATTTATTTTTAGGTTACTTAACAGTTCGAACATTTATTATCATTTTGGTTTCCAAGCTGTAAGAAAATACAAACAAAAAGTATTAGAGGCACAGACAAACACGTCACACTCTCATCATTGTCCATCAACACCCTTTTTAACGGTCGATTCAAAAATATGGAAGATAGCGCTCGTTTTTGTTCGTGTTTGACGTTTACACACTACCGTTATCGTTTAAACACTACCGTCCTTGTCACTATGATTTTGATCGAGATTTGTTCTAAGTGTTACGTCTGTTTGTCTGTGTTAGAGGATTAAAGTTTACTTCATATTATTAAGCTTCTTTTAGCAAAGGTCTACAAGCATAATCTCCTGAATACGTCCTATCCCAACTTCTGATTAGAATTATCCAAGAACTCAATTAGGAAAGGATCTTCGGATTAACAACCGAAATTATCGATCTTTCCAAGGTTTATATTGAATCAGACCCAAACCAACATAATTTATCAAGTTTTGCATTAAAAGCGATTGTTCAATGGCTGATTTCAAGATGTGAACAATAGGTTTGTTGATAATAATTCTTATACGTCCAAGCTTTTAAATCTAAAAGCGTAACTAAACACGTGAATATTAAAGATAAGATTCATATTCAAGTAAACATAAACAGACATAATCTATAAGAACAACAAATCTTCAAGATTCTTAGTGGAATATTCCATCATTAATTTTTGTATGAGCCGTCTTTAGTGTCGTGAATCAGCTTTGACTGTATAAAACGGCCTTACAGTTGAGGTAATAAAAATAATAAACTACAGAGAGCAGAACTTCCACAGGTGATATCTTGGGTGAGATGATTCAATTCGTGTTTTATTACAATATGATTTATTTCCGGCAGTTTCGCCTTTGTCTCCACACCGACCGTCCATTTGAAGCTGACCGGAAAAATTAAGAGCAAAAGCGGGAAATCTTGTCGCGCTTTTGATGTTGGCTAGCGAAGCAGCTCTCTGATGACTTGACTTGACCAAAGCGGAGATCACAAAACAGACGCTCAATGTCGTTGGCGCCTAACTAAACCATTTGAGTTGCTCTTGTCTTGGCGTCTTGGCTAGTGTGCTGCGACATGGCGTGCATTTCGGGGTGGCCCAAACAGACCTATTGTTCACACCTTGACATCAGCCATCCAACAATCGCTTTTAATGCAAAAGTTTTCTGACTAAGTAGGTACCGTAAAACGGGGTAACATTGATAATGCGGGTAATTTAGTCAACTAAAGCTTTCTATTTGAGTAATTGTATGATGATAGTTAAGCTTTTTGTAATTGAACTCAAAAACTCGGCTCGATGGTCTCTAGTGATAATTTTTGTAACAATTTGTTACAAATTGTTGATAGATCAATATCAATTAAGCATATAATTGGTCTTGAGTAACTTAGTGCAAAGCATTTTAACGATTAGCGTCAAATTTTGTACTTTAAGTCTGACATTTATATAAATTGTTCAAAGGCCTAGTTGTATGCAATGGAATCGTGGAATATTGATATTTTGTTCAAAATTCATATATTATTATTCTAAAAACGATTGAAAACTTCCGACAAAAATCTAAGATCATTGTCCAAATAGAGGAATCATTTCTTATGACGAAAATTTTTAAATTTTACAGAAATGGAAATTCATTTTTTAAAGATAATTGTTTCTTAGTGACAAAAGCAAAAGAAAAAAATGTTCTACTTTTAAAATTCAAACAAAACAAAAATTTTTAAAATTTTCATTTCTCTTGATAAAACAATAACCTGCATTTTACACAAACTTTGCTCAATGATACTCAAGTAGATATATGTCAACCAGTATTATTGCTTGTCGATTATTAATTGTTGTCGTTTTCATTATCTCAGAACTAAAAACTGACATTCAATTACATACAAAATCATGGGTTTTTAATCTTAAAAAAAATCTATAGCTAGGACATGAAAAAAAAAAAAATTTCCTCTGAAAAACTATCAAAGTTATCCCTTCTCACGATACCTATACAGTCAGTGGCTGGGAAAATTTAAATATTTTCTCTTCGGTATCGTCAAGGTAAATTAAGTTCGCTCTCGCGACATTTTAAGCAAATTGCGTTCAAGAGGAAAATATTGTCGAACAAATAAAGCATACAGATAGATGTTTTCAACAAACTTTCCCAATCTAATCCTCTGCTCATTGCGCACACAGGTGCAAACGTTGCGGCATTGAAAGGGAAAAGTGTTCAAAAAGCAATTAGCCTTGGATTGTTTTGGAAGATTTGGGTTTGGGATTGTTTTGCTCCGGCGCAGGTGAATCGATTCTCTCGAGGTTTGGTTGGTGCTCTACTCCCGGTGCTGGGCAACAAACGAGAAGCAATTATAGACTGTGACCCAGTTTTTTTGGAAACGGTTCGGGTCGTTTTGCGCCTGTACAATTATCGGTGTGTTTATTCAGGAATCAGAGTGAGTTTTCAGGGCGACCTAATTGGAGGTGGACCACGTGTACTCGTGTGTGTGTGGTCTAGCTTCTGATGATTCGATCACGAAGAACCATCTACTGATCAGCTGTGGTGCCGTACGTAAAAGATCAACGATCTCTAAATTGCAGTAGTGGGGCTTGTCCCCACAAGGCAAGCCCTCGTTGATAGCATCATAGATACCTATAGATGGGAAGATAGATAAAAGTGGATAGGAAATTGCCTCAATCAGTTTGATCGACAGACTCTCTGCTTGTAGCCGAACGTCATAATCAGTTGTTTGCGGTTCTCAGCCTAGCAGTTCCAGCTTGAAAGGTAGATGTAGGTAGTTAGGATAATCAGGTTCTGTCTTTTAACCGCTAGCGTGATTTGAATGCTGGTTGCACTTGCTTCAATGCAGATCATGTGCCTTTGGGCTCCCAACATGCTTATTGTTGAATCAATAATGGTCTTAATACATGAAGAGAGAACGCTTTAGCTTTGTTATTTCAATAATGCCTACCATTAATGATTAATGATCTGTGTAGGAAATAATACAGATCTATGTCATTTGTTTCACACGACTATTTCTCCCAGGTTTTGCATCCCAACTGGGGCAGAGGCTGCTACTCAGTTTACTTTTCCGCGATTCCTTTCATAGGTTTCCATTATTACTTCCATGCATAATGTGGTAAGTACGAGGTCACTATTAGAAATAGCCCAAGAGAGTCGGCTGGACTTGATTTATAGTCGCGCATCTTAACTCCTCATTTCATAGATGTTAGGATCATTAATCATTCTGACTGTGACAAAAGCTGATGGCTTTTAAGTCCAATAAAACTCATTTTCCTGTGTGGTGCTTAAGAGGAAGTTTTCTTTTGATTATCAAAAATGACGGATCTGAGAGCTCAATAAATTTACTTCATGCCTATTAACTGTTCAATGACTGACCTAATTCAAAGTAAAGGTAAAATAAACCCAACCACAGAAACTTGGTTTCTACGTCGAACCATGCAACCAAACACTAACTAGACAAAACGTTCAGCAAAAAAAAATCAAACAAAAAAAAATCGAACAAAGATCACTCAATAAAAAAGGTTATTCGTTTGGAAAAAATGTAAAAGATAGTTGCTGCTTAGCACCTTTTTCGAAGATTTTGTGATAACTGATGTTTTATGAGAATGAAGTCCAAGTTTTTATAAGAACACTTTCAGATCCAACCTGGCCCTGAGAGCTCTGCCTAAAAGAATGATGTCATTGGTTTCGTTGGTACAGCTTGGTATTTGCCGTCAGAGGACTCTTCATGCAGTCTCAATCTGTTGAACTAAATTCCAGACTTGATTTTATACGCCGAATTAGGAAGTGTAATCCCTTGGTAAGTGGCGCACTCCCAGTCGATGCCCTTTCTTGTACAAAAGGCAAATGAGACCATCCAACCGTCTAGTAGGCATTTGTACTTCCTCCCATATCCTCGTAAACGATATGGGGAAGGAGTTCGTGCAGCTGCTCACTTCCGTGTTTAAGAAGTTCGGCCGGGAGGTCGTCCTTCCTAGCAGCCTTGTTGTTTTTGAGCCTATTAACCCCTCTACCGGCAGATTCATTTTTTACCGCAATAAAAATATTCAAACCGCGATAACTTTGTTGTTTCTGAATATGTTTACACCATTTTTTCACAAGTTCTCAAAAAACTCTTCTAGTTTGAGAATTAATGTCGATATTTGCCATTGGTGATCTGGTTTTAAAGATACCCAGTATACACACCATCGTATATGATCGTATATAAGAGTACAAATGTGGAGGCGATATACACACATCTTGCATTCAGCCTTATGGCGCATGTACGTATATCGCCTCCACATGTGTACTCTTATGCGCTATCGTATACGAGTTTGTGTTTACTGGGTATTCCGAAGTTCTTTGGGGTACCGACATTCTCCCTATAAAATGTCTTTGGTGGCCATTTTATTTTAGGTAAATTTATTTAAAAAAAATAAAACGTGGGCTATACAAAGCTAGGTAATAATAGGTCTGAAAAAATCATATAAATCAGTTAAGTATTCTAGGAGACATCTGAAAATTACGATATGATACCTTTTGAAGTTTTCAAGTTCTTTATTTGGCCAGCGTGATACCATACACACGAATGCTCATTACTCAAAGACGGCTGCACCAAATTGCTTCATTTTTCACAACATACTCTCATTAATGTACTTTTCCGTTTATTTCAATGTGAATATCCGAATACGATAAATATTATGTATCCTGAGATATTTGCGTGAGTTATAGCTACGCGTCGGTCCCCCAAGGTATTTGGAAATATCTCAGGATCTAGTTGACCAATGAACAATATTGACACAGATTCTAAAACTAGAAGAATTTTTGAGAACTTGTGAAATAATGGATACTTGCACCCAGTGATGGCATTTCACCAGTGTGTAGCACTAGCGTGTAAGTGAATCTGTCTCACTGAGGAGCATCCAGTCGCTCCACATGCGAGAAAATACATACACTCACTGTGGTGAACCACGTATTCAAGAGCGCGCGAGTTCGAGTGTGGTGAGAGCAAAGAGAAATCAGAAACTCACCACACTGGTGAAATGAATTTTGCGCGCGCTCTAGATCTCTCACTCCGGCGAACTCACCAGTGTTATCTACGCCAGTGCGGCACTGCAGTGCATGGCATGGCTGGTGAGCGCACTATTCTATGCTTGGTGATATGTAAATTCCCTGCTGGGCGCGAACAATATTTCGCGTTAATGTGAAGTACGGAAACTGCAACGTGTAACCTGTTTTGTTCCCAAACGCAAGGTGCGTTGCATTTACCGAAAGGGGAGTTTCTTCGCTCAATGTTGGCTTACGATGGTTTATTATTATTACATTAAATATCTCTTTGAACGCATCCTCAGCATAGGGTCTCATACGACATGTTGAGCTCTGTTTTTAAAATTCGGTTTGAAAGATAACAAACATGAAGGAACAAATTATGCTCTATAAGATGCATGACGGCATAGAAATAATAGAGATGTCATTTTAGGGGTCGTCCATAAAATGCGCTTACTAGTAAGCACCGAGGTGCTTAATCAAACTCAAATTGTTCTTTTCTGAAGCATTTGCAGATTCAAAATTAGGGCGATTGTGCGATTATGGGAACTTATACCACAGACAAACAGACGTCACACTCTCATCATTGGCCATCGACCACCTTTTTAACGGTCGGTTCAAAAATATGGTAGGTGGCCGATTCACCACCCGCAGCGCTCGCATCGTTTTTGTTCGTGTTTGACGTTTGCACACTACTGCCATCTGTTGGCCTATCGGCCAAACACACCGATTTTAGCATTGGGCGTACATGTCCTCGTGACTATGATTTTGATCGACATTTGTTCTAAGTGTTACGTCTGTTTGTCTGTGCTTATACCGTCGACGGGGTGACAATGATCTGAGGGGCGAGAATGGCTCAAAACATAATTGAATATATCTCTGCATATATTTGAAAAACCGATGTACAATTTTAATGGTGTATTCTATACAGATGCCCAAAGTTACCCGAGGAGGAAAGAATAACTCGCAATAACGTATGCATACCATATTTTGGAATCATATCACAATTATGTATTGTTCAGTTATCAATACCTCATGTTGGTATTATAATGGCATTTGAAAGAAATGTTTAAAGCACTTAAAAATACTTCATTTTGGTATTCGATAGCTATTGAGGACTGCTGGAGGTATTGAAATATTATTGAATAATTTCACTTTTATATGAAAATCCATCAAGTATTAAGTTTGGTATTTGTAAAATATGCAGAAGGTATTATTTGAGGTATTTTACCTCTTATGCAGGGCTCATTCATACCTCATTCAGGTTGTAAGTATTGGAAATTATCTGGAATGGAATACCTCAACTTGGTATTCAGTAGTTATTTTTTTCTGCCCGGGTACCATAACAAATTGAGATCTCTTGGACAAGCAATTAATTTTATACAAATCTTCAAAAAAAAAAAAACTTGAACATAACGCCATTTAACATTGTTCATAGAAAAGCAAACTTTTTGAAGTGTTATCACTATTTTAAAATTGTATGATGAATTGTCTATAATGCATACAGCCTTCATAGCTGTACAAAAAGCGGGAACTCATGCATTATAAACCATTTGTTTTTATCGAGTAAGCTGGGTAATAATTATAATTGCTAATGTATCATTATCAAATGAGGAACAAACAGATAACTTAAAAACATATCAAAACTGCATCAAGAATTGGAGCTAACTGATGTATTTCCGAAATGTGCCTACGGCAAATTCTGATGAACATGGGTGACACTGCCACCGTGGCAGTATGGATAGGTACCCGAGGAGGAACGAATAACTCTCACGTAACGATGCATACCATATATACCATAATCAGGTATTTTTCAGTAGTCAATGCAACTTGGTATAATTATGATATTGAAAAAATGTTGAAAACGATTAAAAATATCTCATTGCGGTTTTTGACAGCTATTAAGGACGGCTTGAGGTATTGAACTTCTATTGAAAATTTTCTCTCCTATATAAAAAAAACCTCTATGCATTATGACTTAATTATCATTTTGATATTTGTAGAATATGCATGAGATATTATTTGTATCTTTATCTCTTATGCAGAGCTGTTTCATACCTCATTCAGTTTGTGAATTTTGGAAATTATCTGATATGGAATACCTTAGTTTATCTGATATGGAATACCTTAGTTTGGTCGACGGGGTTGGTGGTCTGATGGCTACCGCTTCTGCTTCATATGCAGAAGTTCATGGGTTCAATCCCTGGCCCGTCCCTTTCCTCGTACTTTGTAGTTGTATATCTGTCACTTGCTTCTATCTTCCATTCTAAATATATCACACCCAAACTATTCGTTCATAGCAAACGCTAGAACCAGAGACGGACAAGAAACCGTTTCCCTAACGCTTCCTACTTCCACGCGCACGCCTTTCTTACGCCTGATACATAGGCAGTCTGCTAACCACAAAAGCAAACCTCTCTGCCATGCCTTTCCCCCAATCCATACACTCCCGCATGAACTGACGTGGATGCAGTGGAATATACGGTCTACGTGGGAGTCAGTTCAATGCATCATCAATTCCTCCCCCTTCCCCTCATTGGTCTGCATTCTGACGTGGCAGGTGCCATTGTTGCCTAAAAATAGAAGATCACCAGCACTTATACACTGAGGATGCCTGTTAGTCCCAAGCAGTCATTCGGTTGGTTCCTTGTGTAAGTGCAGCTGATCTGGCGATACTGGAGTGCATCCACGGGCGGCCAATCAAGCTCAAGCTCAAGCTCAAGCTCAAGCGATATGGAATACCTTAGTTTGGTGTTTAGTAGCAATTTCCTCTTCTGCTCGGGTGAAAGTAGTACAGATATTGTTGGATTTATATGACACATTTCCGTGTCATTCAAGAGTGACTAAATGGCAGTGTGGTAGCCTATGTGATTAGATATCTGATGATCATTGCGTGGAAATATATATCTACTTGTTTTATCTAAAATATCGAAATTATATAAAGCACCAAACGAACTGGTCTGAACTGGAATATACGAATATGGCCTCCAGTTTTGTACACATAGAGCAGTTCTGCCTAATAATGTTTGAACCGTGGGCAAGATTTCAGAAATAATTTTTCGCGGCGGATCAAAGCATTTCCAACATATTTGTTAAACGATTAAGAAAAATAAAATTTCTGTTGGAAAAAAATGATAAGATCAATCGTTTTTGAGTATCCTCCAGTGAGAATCCGTCTCATTTTCTATAAAAATTTTACAAAGCAGTTGTATTCAAGACTGCGTCAGAATTTTGTCCAGGAATCGTTAAAAAATTGCCTTAAATTTTATATTGGAATCTTGAACATGATTCCAATATAACATTTAAGGCAATGTTATAAGATACTTACTATAAAAATGTCACAATTCAACCCAATATTATTTGATGATTCTGCAGAGAGATATGTGAGAATCCTAAGTGACATTTAGGAATAATCCAGGATTCTGTAAGAATTGTAGGATACGCGAGATAGTTAAGTTTGACTGAAAATCACTTTTTCTCATCAAATATCGAAGAAAAAAACATGACATGAGTGTTCTTGCAAACTTCATAAAATTATTTGAAAAGTATGGTTTCTCATTATGATCTTCAAATTGATTACTTTGATTGCTTATTAACCTCAATGAAGAGTACTGCCAAATTTTTCAGTACATATTTTCAAAATTTGAAATTCTATCATTTGAGGGATTTATAAGCAAAGGGGTGGAAGTGATAAAAATATGTTTTTAATAAAAACGAGTTTTAAGTGTTTGCAGCAATTTCTCATTCCATACAAATTTTATGAGAGCCAAAAATCAAATCTACGAATTATGTTGTTTTTTTTCTGTTTAACGGAAAAATCATCTAAAATACCGCAAAAAAAGCTTGAAAACAGTAACCTAAAATCAAAATCGATCAAAATGCCACTAACACCCTTTACACTTGCGTTTGGGCCCCTCATTTCCATCATTCAGAGACAGAGTGTTTTTTAACATTAAATAAATAGAACAAACAACGGGACAGCTATGAGAAGAATCTTTAAACTCTTCACGGGCCGTACGTTCGGCAGTCCTGACATGGAACTTTTATTAATCGTATTTTTGATCTTAGAAGCATAACAAAGGATGATCGTAATTCAAATGTTTGAATATTACATGGGTAATATTCAAACATTTGAGTTATGATTGTCCTTTGTTATGCTTGTAAGATCAAAATTATGTTTGATTATTAAAAGTTGTGTTCAGAATTATAGTAGTGAAAGTCAATTTTCAAACAAAATGCTCTATTTTGGCATGTTGTAACCAAGTTTTCCTATGAGTGATATGTATAAATTTTTGGCGAAGAACTTCAAACATTCTCAATTCCATTATCACAAAATTTAAAAAAAAATCATCGTAGTGATAAAAAAGTTAAGCACCAGGTGAAATACTCAAAATAATAGTTCCTTTTTGTAAATTTCTGTTCAGCAACATTTTTATAAAAATTGGTTCGTTTATAAGTGTATAGTTAGGGTGAAAATTGTTTAAACGATAAGTAAAGAAAAATTCAATAACTCATAATACTGCAAATATTATTATTGTTAAAACTACTTGTATTTTGAGCTATTTCACTGTGCTTAACTTCTTAATCAATACTGTAAAAAAAAATATTTTGTGATAATGATATTGATGATATTTGTAGTACTTTGCCAAAATTTCATTCCGATTGCTCATAGGGAAACAATGTTACAACATGCCAAAGTTGAGCATTTTGTATGAAAATCGACTTTCACTACAATTATTCTGAACACAACTGTAAATGTTTAAAATTCTTTTTCCTGGAAACATTCAAAGAGGTACAAATTCATATTATCTTGGAACATTTACTTCGAGAAGCTTCATTATGTTGTCTGGTATTGGAGCATACCTTTTAACATTGGTAATATTGATACTAAAATACAGCGGAAAAATTCTCAACAATAATCTCAGATTTATTATTGTGGTAACAATGCCGAAAAACTTGCAAAGATATCTAATAAACATTTCACATTAGAACATTGATTTCTCGCGTTCAGTATCATAAGGGCGTTACTGCAGTTTCGAAGAAACCGAGACATTGAAGTTTTGAACAAACAAAAAATTGACGTAATTTTTGTTTCAAAGTGAATTTAACTGAAAATTTGTACAAATACTATCACGACATTAGAGTATCCGGTGCCATATGAAGTGCACGTAAAATATGCTGGAAAATGAGATAAATTGTAGTTACGCCGGTGTGTCGCATTGGCAAAAGTTACGCCACGAAGCAAAATCATTTGTTTTTGATAAATTTACAATTTTTAGGGGCCCAGATAGCCGTAGCGGTAAACGCGCAGCTATTCAGCTGACCATGCTGAGGGCCGTGGGTTCGAATCCCGCTGGTCTAGGATCTTTTCGTAATGGAAATTTTCTCGATTCCCAGGGCATAGAGTATCTTCGTACCTGCCACACGATATATACATGCGAAAATGGTCAATTGGCAAAGAAAGCTCTCAGTTAATAACTGTGGAAGTGCTCATAAGAACACTAATCTGAGAAGCAGGCTTTGTCCCAGCTGGGACGTAACGCCAGAAAGAAGAAGAAGAAGAAATTTACAATTTTTATAACACTAAACAGACTCTGAGAGTCTCTAATAATGTTTTGTTAAAATTTCATACCTACTGGAATCGAACCAGCTTCTCTAGTACGTACACTTTGGACATACTTACAATTAATGAAACACAACTTTTTTCGATAATATCATTTTGGTGTTCATGTATCGCTTACGGCTAAGATATAGGGAAAGGTACCGTAATTTCGGGTGAAATTGATCATTTTTCACGGTTTTTCTAGTATGTTTTCTATAATGTTAACAATACCAAACAACTAAATGCAGGAAAACAAGTACGAAGGTGAGCCTCATCGACTTATGTACCAAAATTTTCTATCAAATGTCATTTTAGTGTTAACAAATACCTCTAAAATAAAATATCAGAGGATCTCATTTCAGGGTGAAATTGATCACTTGTCAATGCCATTATTATTAGTTTCCAAAACAACTCTACATGATAAATTTGAGCTCCCTGAATCCGAATATGCTTGTGAAATTCTTAACAATGCAATATTTATATAAATAACGAATAGTTAAATTTCAAGAATTACGCGGAAAACGCCTAAATGTATGCAATTTCATAAGGAATTCAATGATATCTAACAGAAATTCAATTATTTCAACCATATGAGCTAATTGGTACGAGTTTTGGTGATGAAATCTGGTTTGGGGATATATCTCAAGCATCCTCACAAACTTTCAGGTTTATACCATGTTCAAATCCTTGCTTATGAATAGAAGTTCATAGCTGTTTGTCAATACTGCACCGTGCATGATTTTGAAATTTTACGTTATTTTCATAGTAATAAACATTCTTTAACGCAAAAAACTTCACAACACACAATTCTACAATAGTTACGACAAGCAACGTACATTTACTGTTACTTACATTGATATTAGTGCTCAATTACGAATAAATAAAATCGTGTGATACGATGATCAATTTCACCCTTCTGACCCGATTTTACGGTAGTTAATTTTCAACTAGAATTTGTTCGAATTATATTGTACACTGGTTCCAAGTAGTCCTTTTCTATTCCTACAACATTGCCTGTACGGGAATCTGCTGTGCTGTGTTCAATGATGGTAACACAAATTTACTGAAAACTGTTATTTTAACATCACTCGTATATCTTGTGTAAAATGAAGAAATAATACGGTGCAGCAAATATTTTCTGTTAGCCATTTTGTAAACACGGAACAGTATCACTGTTGGCGCAACTTCAACAGAAGATGACCAGAAAAGTTACGCCTGACGTATCTTTGTTCTCATTGCAGTTTTGTAGTTACACAGTTCGAACGAAACGTGTAAATTTCTGAGACATATAATGCACATAATTGGAGCGTGGAATATCATGGATATTTACATGATATGTCATGTAAACTTCAATTATATGTCGTGTAATCCAGCAGGATTCTGAGCGATTACATGACATATAACACATTTTTACATGATTTCATACTTAAATTTACATGACGTCATGTTTACATGGCATAAATGAAGTTTACATGACGTGTAATTTTTATTATTTTTAACTGTGTACGTCAAATAATGTTTTTGAAAATATGATATTTCTAGAATGTTTTAAGTAATAATTTTTGGTATGGTTATAGTTTCGGACCTATAGAATTCAAATATAACGAAATCTCATTTCCCGCCAAAACTGTAGATACGCCCTTATGATACTGAACGCGAGATCTGATTTTTCATGTTATTTTTATATGGCTCAACTTTCGTACAAGGAACTATAATTATAATAGCTTGGAATGTGATGAAGATTGGGCGGGCATTAAATCGTCTACTGTAAGTAGTTGCGATGTTGTATTTTGTACAATGCAGTGGCGCGGGAAGTGGGTAGGACAGGTAGGACATGTACTACGTACAAAAATACCTGGGTAGTCAACGGGTTGTCCTACCCACGATTCAACAACAAAAAAAAAACAGATAAATGAAACTCTTCATCATCTGTCCAATATACATACAAATTCGATCAACGTCGTATTCATTCTTTTATAGATAGAAGAAACGATATGGTTTTTCATTGTATTCTTGTGAGAATTGACAATATCTATAGTGAAAACCCTGGGAAACTAACTAAAATAATTACTACAAGAAACGTTTTTAGCCAGTTAAAACATAAATAGAGAAATCCTCTATGGAATTTATAATCAATGAATAGTTTCTTAAAAACATCTACGGCCAATCCTGTGCGTGTTCTGTGACAACTTACCTTGAACATTCCTCGAAGTTATGCTTGAGAAGTTTCTGGAAAATCCTTAGAGAATTATCGAAAGATTATTGAAAAATCTTTGGATATAGTAAAGGAATATTCTAATACCAGTCGCATAGTGTTATACACATCACGAGTGTGACAGTGCTAGCAATTTCTGAACGTTCGATTACTCTTGATGTAATCCTTCAAAGCATTGCTGAATCTCTTGATGATTTTCAGAGCAATTCAAGTAAAATTCTCGCAGCACACTCTCTAGAAGCTTTTGGCTGATTCAGGATTGCCGTGAAAATTGCTGGAAGAAGTTATTAGGTAATTTCTAGAAATGAATTGATTAAATTCCTATCGATATTTTGTGGCATCATTTATAAATCCATTTGGTAATTATTCGTGTTACTTCCGTAAAAGATAAATAAACTTCACAAATTCACGTAAATTTTGCTGTTGATCCATTTGTTATTAAGAATTAGTTGAGCGAATAAGAACAACCTCACGGGTTGTAAAGGCAAGCAGTTTAATTTATTGTTGTGAAATTTGTTTACTAAAATTGATTTAAAAAGTTTAAAAAGGATGAAGTTGGTATTGACTTAAAAAGTTTAAAAGTTGGAATTACTTTAATTTTCCTCTAGATATTTTTTCACTAACTCTCCCAGTTCTTGCTCTAGCAGATCTTGCAAAGATTTTTACAGAATTTCTTCCGAGGAAATGCACAAATAATTATTCCAGAGTTTAAAAAAAACTAGCTTTTTCTAGAAACTCTGCAAGAAATCCTCTGCTTGTTCATGTGGATTCTTTCAAGAATTCATCTATGTTTCCTCCCAGGAAACCCACGATTCATTGAGATTTCTTCTAACAAATCTATTTTTTCTAGGAACTTTTCGAGCATTTCACCCAAATATCACTCCTGCAGTTACTCCAAACATTTTCAAAAAGTTTCTCAAAAAAATCCCATGCAATCTTCAAGAGTTTATTTAAGTTTTCACACCAGTTAATACTAGACACTTACACTAACACACTCTCTTGAAAAAATTTTAAAAGATTTTTTTGAGAAATTCAGATAATTTCTGAAAATATTTTCGGAGAAATTTAATTTCTGTAGCCCTCCTTGGGTAAATCCAAGTATAAATCTTTTGGAAGCTTAAACAAAATTCTTTGAGAAATTCCTTAGGAAAATTATCGGAGAAATTCCTCGGGCAAAAATTACTTAAAGAACGCCTTTAAAAATTTCCGGAGTAATAACTTAACACGAATACTTGAATAAATTTTATGATGAATTTTTAGAGAAAATTATGGACAAAAACACATCCATTAATACTTATCGTCACAAGGAATTCTCAAAAAAATCATTGATCTAAGAGAAATGTCTGCTCTGATGCTAACAAGAATTAAACTCTTATCTCCTGACTCATATTAGGTTTCGTTTGATTTTCTTGGATCCTATTTGGTATCACTTCAGTCTTGGTTTTGGTCCGTTTAAGGCTCTTTTTTCATGTACTCACTTGCTACTAGCCCTGTCTTCTAAATTATATTATTTTTCTGTTGAGCGGAAAAATCACATAAAAATATCGTTAGAACGCTTGGAAATAGTAGATTTCCTCAACTCACCTAAAATCCGACCAAATATCACTAACTTCCCTTTGCGTTTGCGCCCCTCAAATAAAGTAACTTTCAATTTCCAGTCTAGGATTCCATGGGATTAAATTTTATCTTAGCTCCATGTGCTCAAAATATTTTCTAACATTTGTCCTACCCTTGGTTTCGAACGTGGCCGCGGTTCTGGTACAATGCATGTGGTAAAGCTCGCTTAAACAGCATAGACGCGGTGGAGCTTCAACCTACTGCGCGACAACCGGAAGGATAACAACAAAACACGATGCTATTAACATGAACTTATCCGCATTTACCCCAAATTTCTTGCGGTGAATGACTGACTCCCACAGATAGCTGTGGTTGATGCTCTTCACCATCTACTGCCAGGGGTTGGATATTGAATCGTAACGATTGCCGATTTCTATAAATCGAAACGGTTGACAACCTCGATCGCATTGTTCACTTTCCTTATGTCCTTGAACCCCTGAGCAACTTTGCCGAAGACCCGAACTTTCTATCTCTTATGGATCACAAGCTAGAACTAGTTCAAAATGCTCAATTTTACATGCTCACTAGCGCCACCTAGCGGCAAAATCGCGAACGAAACTGTTCGCTTTCCGGATGTCCCTGATCCCCTGAACAACTTTGCTGAAGATCGCTTCTTTGCAAGTCGTAAGGATCTTGAGATATAGCAATGTGAAATTACCTGTTTTGAGGTGATGCTAAACTTTTCAAGGTGATTCAATATTCAGCTGAGTGTTGCAATACTTATTTTAGTGAGTCCGTATTTATGACGGGTAGTGTACATTCTGCACTGCCTGTGACATAATTTTGTTTCGTACAACGTCACCATGATTTCTAATGGCCCTTAGTTGATCCATAACAGTGGGGTGACTGTACTTAATACACTACCCACCATAAGTATGGAACCGCATCACCTACTATTGCAACACCCCAGTTAAATATTGTAGCACCCCCCAAAAAGTTTAGCATCACCTAAAAACTATAATATTTCTGAAGTAATATCTCGGAATTCTTACTTTCTACAAAGTTGCGGTGTTTAGTAAAGTTGTTCAGCAGCCTTATGGCGTTCGTTAAACGAAATTTTGAATGCGCAATTGTGTCGCTACGTGATGCTAGTGTACATAGAATTTGGTCATATTCTAGCAGGCTTTAGCTCATGATCCCGACCACCTTAAAAGTTCATGTCTTCAGCAAAGTTGTTCAGACGTTTGTAAGCAATTCAAGGCCGATCTGCTCTGTATAGTTAGAAATATTGCCGCTACGTGGCGCTAGTGTGCATGTAAATTAATTATATTCTAGCAGGATCTAGCTCATGATCCTGATCACCTAGAAAGTTCGTGTTTTCAGTAAAGTTGTTCAGAAGCTTATAAGCAATATGAGGAAGCACTGTTTAGTTGGAAATTTTGCCGGTACTTGGCGCTAGTGTGCACTTGGTCATGTTTTAGTAGTCTCTAGCTCATGATCCCAACTACACATGAAGCTCATGTCTTGTTCAGAAGCTTGAAAGCAATTTGAAACAGTTTTGATTAGTTAGCAATTTTGCCACTACAAGGTGCTAGTGTGCATGGAATTAGGTAATATTCCAGTAGCGTCTAGCTTATGATCATGATCCCCTATAAAGTTCGTGTCTTTCGCGAAATTGTTCAAAATCTTGAAAGCAGTTTAAGGCAGCTTTTTTTACTTAGAAATTTTACCGCTACGTGGCGCAAGCATTTCGATATTTGGATATTTTTAAAAAAAAAACTAATATAAAATAATATTTATTGTTATATCAGATAATATTTCATTTCATCATGTTTTACAAATCTTTTACTAATTCCTGCATATTTTTTTTTTTTTCAAATTTATCAACTACTTTAATATTGTTGAATCGGATTTTCTTAGTTTCTCAAAGATAAAACTTCAAGTATTTTTGTCATGTACTGCTTGAATTTAGAGGAAATTATTAGCATTAAGCTGTGATACAGGTCTGAAAACTTGACTATAGTTTACTTTATTCTGGCCAGTACTGACGAATTCCGTGTCAAATCGGTCAGTCACAGAAATCGACTATCTTCGATTTGCAGTAAATTTTGCACATGTTTTCGGTATGATAGAATTAGTGTTTTCCACAGAAAAATCGATCATTTTGACTCACGAATAACTTTTGTTAATGTCCTAAAATTTTTGCAAACAATTTATTTGAAAAATTCTAACTCCGAAATTGTTCATTTTAGAGAAAAATATTCTATGAAGAATTCACCATAGTTTGGAGTACAAGAAAAAAATGTACACTGAAAAAATATTTGAGTTGTTTTCATGAAAAATTGAAAATTAGAACCTATATTTTAAATTACACAGAAACCCAATTTTAAATATGTTTTAAATTTGCACCATATAATTTTGATAGGAAACATAGAAAGCGTTGTGTTTGGATGGGCATCTAATTCTTCCGAAAGAGGTGCACTTTGTGAAAAAGGACCACGTGATTATTGAGCTGAAATCGAATTCAGGTTAACTTCTGCGTTCATGAGTCCTCTAATGGCGTAGTGGTAACGCGCCCCAACTAGAGATCGGGGAGTCGTGAGTTCGATTCTAACTGAGAAGACATGTAACTTTTTCGCAAATCTTCACATCAATTTGTCCATCTAATCCAATTGCAAATTATATGTAATGTTTAGCTTTTCGGTAGTTGTTAAACTTCCACTCGGCTGGTTAGCCGTAAACCACGATTATATAATTAAAAACAAGTAGGAAACAGATGTTAGGAACAAAGTTTCATGATCGAGAAATTTGAATAAAAAAGTTTCTTAGAACAACTTTTGGTCGATTTTCAAAATTTAGGTTATTTGTCAAAATAAATACGTTTTGATAATACAACAACAATATAAGAATATAATTATTCTAAGCATAATGATTATCATGATCACGTCTCTAAAAGTATCCATTTTTTAGTTATAACAAGTTCAATGCAAAACAAAACAAAATTTAAATAAATAGGCAATTTGTTTCAGTTATTCGCGATTTATCATCAATAACAATGAGTTTTTAAGGGAATATATACCATTTTATTTGACTAGAGTTTGTATCCTTTGATGACAGATACGGGTATTACGACCTCAACTTTAGGACCGTTTACAGTGTCGTGTACTATACTAGACTTAGTCGAAGTCGAGTCTAGTATACGACATTTAATACCACCTTACAGTTGAGGTCAAATTACGTGTATCTATCGAAGTGTACAAACTCTAGTGGAATTCAATAGTATAGTTCTGAATTCAGTTTTCATTTATTTTTAAAATCAACGTATCGCAAGCTTTTATCAGTTTGTGGGACCCTATCCACGAAGCTGTTTCCACTACGACGTAGGATGTGAATGACACTGGTTAACTCGTAGGCTTTCCCTTTTAGAACTCATTTATCATTTGGAAACGAAATGTTTTCGTACAAAAAGTGAACAGACCGATTGTGCGATATTTGCCAGAAAACCATTCGCCAGAAAACTATTCGCCAGAATGACAACCACCAGAAAGTACTATATGCCAGAAAACCATTTGCCAGAAAGTACCATTCGCCAGAAAACCATTCGCCAGAATGTACCATTCCCCAGAATCGACCATCCCCTAAATATTTTTTTTTTCAGATTAATCAATTGTTGGAGAAATAATCGAGCCAGAGCGTTAAAAAATGTGTGAGATTGTTTTTGTTAGTTACTTAAAAAAGTACAGAGTATTTTGGACACCATTTCCAGTTGACTCAGTGAACCAGCTTAGAACATCCGTTTTGATTATTGTGGTTCTAGTATTCTAATTGTTGGACTAGGTACACATGACTTCCTTACGGTTCATCAAAATATCGTTTTCTCGTGCATTCAACGATCAACATCAACATTTGAAGCTTTATTAATATGAATTGAAAAGACAGCACTTAATCCTTTGGGACCTTGGAACTAGAAAGAAGAAAAGATACAATAGAATCACAATTCTTTTCATTGGAAGCTGTTCCACTATGCATGAAAGATACTGCTTACTGATGTAAAGATTCGATATTCAGAATGACGGATAATAAAGCAATGTTTTTTTTTTAATATATGTAGTCCCAGTAAAATGGTATTATGGTTTGGAAAACTTCACAAGAGATTCGCCCTTCTTTTCAATCTAAGTTATTCTTCAAAGTTTTGTGGCTTCTCATGGACGAATTCATTGAATATTTACGAGATTTTTATATACTTTGCAACTATTGTTATATAAATGTTATAGCATGAGATTGTTATTTTATAATTAGTAAATTCCATACGGTTTTATTTCTGAATTTTTCAGTTTCAATTAAATATTTTTCTCTGGATTTGGAATATTCCACAAGTGATTCTCTCTTCTTTTCACTATAAGCTGTTCTTTAAAGTTTTGTTGCGTCTTAAAAGCTAGTTCATTGGATATTTACAAGATTTCGATATACGTTGCAACTAATTGTGCCGTCTGTTCTATGAAGTAATTAATGCCTCCAATTGCAAACCAAAGTTACATTTACACCTTTCAGGAACTTTCTGACAAATAAGACAGTTGAAAAATTAATAAGAACATTCTATATATGAAGAATGGAGAAATCTGATTTGCCCCAAACCATATCAAGTAGCGATAGACAATGACTCTTTTTTTAATACTTTTTCATGTACTGAAATGTAAGTGACCATTATCACTAAAAAATGTTTGGTTTATTTTTACCCGAATGTTGTACCCCCGAATAGCATTTTCCCGAACGCCGGTTATCCAAATGACACTATTCCCCGCAATCTATTCTCCCGAATGACCCAAAATTGTGGTATTAGGATAGAACCACCCACTTATACATAACCCAAGCAAAAACTATCTGGCCCAGATAGCCGTAGCGGTAAACGCGCAGCTATTCAGCATGACCATGCTGTGGGTCATGGATTCGAATCCCACTGGTCGAGGATCTTTTCGGGTTGGAAATTTTCTCGATACCCAGGGCATAGAGTATCTTCGTACCTGCCACACGATATACGCATGCAAAAATGGTCAATCGGCAAAGAAAGCTCTCAGTTAATAACTGTGGAAGTGCTCATAAGAACACTAATCTGAGAAGCATAGCATAGCATAGCATAGACTGACTGTACATGTCAATGGTTGCTACTCCGTGATTGATCGGAACTGATGAGAATTGCACTACGATCCAAATGAATAAGGGATGGGAGTTTCCGCTTACTCTCGAAGTACAATTTTAGCAGATCTAATATTATTGATCAATAACGGCGCCGGCCAAGTCCTTACAGTCAGTTGGGATGGGGAAGGAATGTTAGGGTGTAATGATTGTTGCTTCTAGAGACCGTGAATACCTCTGCATCTCCACAATCACCACGAGAAGGGTGTTTATTAGTGAGGGAGGAAAAGATCTGGGAGTCACCTCTGGTCGGTGATGCGATCCATGGACAAGGGGGAAATAAACGACTTGTATTTAAAGCTAGTTTTGTATTTTTGTCTCGAGAAGTTTTTGGAAAAAATACGTCAACATCTATAATGTCGAACAATTCAAAAGACGTTTTTATTAATGACGAAAACTGAAAATTGCATGTATATATTTTAACTCATATGAAACAGGAATAATGCCGACACTTGTAGTGACGAACCATACATAGTTTGTTTGAAAATTACATATGAGTATTACTGTGCATTTTGTCTCGATATGGTAGAAGTTTTAGAAAATACGTCAACATTCACAATGTCGAACAATTCAAGAGATAATTTTTAATAATGTCAAAAAGAGAAAAAATATATGTAAATTGAAATTGTATAAGAAAAAAGCATAATGCCGACACATATAGTGACGAACTTTACAAAGTTTGTTTTAATATTACATAAAAGTTACGCTTTCAAGAAAAATTGTGTTATCATAAGCATGAAACGAACTCACCAGTTGGTAATCCATTCTCGACTGAACACAAAACTGACACTGACAGCAAAACTTCTTGGCGTCCCGAAAACAAATCGTCTTGCTTGGGCCTTCCCAAATACGTACCCAGCAAGACGCTCCAAAACAGGAAAAAAAAAAAAAAAATAAAAAATTGTCCGGCGACGAAAACACGCGCGAATCCGTCAGCAAAATCAATCGGACGACGCAAAACCGAACTGTCCTGCTTGGGCTTCACAAAGCACTTCCCAGCAAGACGCTCCAAAACAAGGAAAAAAATTCTCCGGCAACGAAAACACGCGCGAATCCGTCAGCAAAATCAATCGGACGACGCAAAACCGAACTGTCCTTCTTGGGCTTCACGAAGCACTCCCAGTTGGGACGTAACGCCAGAAAGAAGAAGAAGAAGAAGAAGAAAGCTTTGTAGATGTCTCTTGCTTTAACTAAATCATGGTCGAGGTTAGTTATGGCACATTGAACTTAAACTGAGGACTTGCATTCAGTTATACTTGTAAGCTTTGTACGGGTACATGACCGTTCTTGCATTGCTGTAAATGCATGAGTTCTTAATATAGCATAACATTACTTCAAATTTTGAAGTCTTGGGCGGCAACTTAGCAAATAAAGATAAAATAATTATGGTAGTTTTATAACCTTCTAGCTATTGTGTGGTAGGACGGATTAAAGGTACATTTCATGGGCTCGGAAGACAAATAAAATTCGTTTTTGAGTTTTTTTAAACTAAAGCTGTAACCTCAGCTCACAAAAATCGTAAATTATTGTTTTCCGAATATCCACTTTTTCTCGTATCTACCAATCAGTTGCCGGCTTTCTGCATGCAATGAATGGAGCATTTCTCGAAAGAGATTAGATCAAATCCCATTATTATGAGCTCTGTGTTCACTTTTACTTTTATCGACTCTCGTAAAGATTGCATCTGATATCATGGAACGTTTCCCATCAACAACAAGCCTTATGCACCTCTCGGCACCAAATCCCTAGCGAAGAGCCCAGAGAGCCAGTAGGAGGAAGATAATGTGGATTGGCTTTTCGACACTCGACCAAATTACAGATCAGCTCTGATGCTCACTGGCACCGATCTGTCGAAGGGAACGAATGAAAAATCGTTGGCTCCCTCAATACCTTGGTGGGGAAGGTAAGCTCCAAAGTGGCAAGCACCTTTTGGCCGGAGATGAATGAGCATTAAGGTGGTCCATTTCGATATGAGAAAAATCAAGCTGTAAAAATCGTAAGGTACACCCCCTAGAATTTTGTTTATTTGGTCTCTACTGTGACAATTCGAGCGAAATCCATCAACTATAAGGGGGAAGCAAAACGAGCTTGAAGTTTGTATGGAGAAAGTCGACCAAATATATGGGAAAAACGATTCCAATCACATTTTTGAACATAAACGGCGCTGTAGTCAATAAATATTATTCATTGTTGATTTGAAAATTCTCCAATTGATGTACAATAGACTACCTCTAGCCTCTATCATTTAGTTAAGAAACAAGAACGTTGTACCTAAAGAAATTGAAATTTTCTATGATTGGAATTGTAGTAGTGATAATTTTCCCATATATATGGTGGTTTAAGCTTGTTTAGAACCATCTTAAAATTAACGGTTTCTGCTCAAACTTTCACAGTAGCTTCAACATACACAAGTTTGAGGGGTTGTAACTTGAGAATTTGTAGTTTGATCATTACGAACCACCCTAAAGGGCATGGTAAAAACAAAAGCAACAGATGCGCATCGGGGCGCAGAAAAATGAAATGGAAATGTTTTGGCGCTCGATGAAGAAAATCTGATTAAGCCTGTATACAGCTGATTCACGTGCTACATTTCCAATTACCTTTGCTTTGTAGGGTACGAGGGTGCAGTTCTGCATTTCGCTTTGTTTCTCAACGCCTTCGTCAGATGGATTGCGCTTCAGTGGGTTATCCTCAAATTTTGAGAGCGAAGCCGCTATTGAAAGCTGGAAGCGAACTCGATTCATTATGCCGAATGCTGCAGTCAGAGTGTTGATGTTGCACTAATGGGCATCCAATTTGACCCTGGAAGGTACAAGGGAAAGTGATGATGGAAAGCCCTAATATGAACTTTTCTCGGAAAAAAATGATGGATAAGGGAGTCACGAATGTGGATAAACCCATATTTATAACGAGGCACACCATTTGTTGTGCAAAAAACTCTACTTGGAGTTTTTACTTAACTTTTTTGAATACAATTATTACTGTTAAAGCAAATACAATTAAAGTGTAAAATAATGTAAGGCTATCTGGGGTAATATGCACCCCCGGGCATAACGACTTTTTGAGGTTTCTATGAAACAAACTGGAAATTGGACAAACTGAGTCATTTTCCGTGGAATTTTTTTTGTCAAACCGATCAGTCCCTGATGAAAATTTCTTCCCAATCGCTTTGCAAACAGCCTAAAAAAGCACCTCAAGGGTACATATTACCCCAGATTCCTTTAAATTGAATTACTCATTTCAATGTTACCGAGTATTCAAAACAGATTATTCGTTTAAAATAAAAAAGATTCTTATTGAAATACAGTCAACTCTCCTAAATTCGATGTTGAAGGAACCATCGTGTTATAGAACACAAAACCAATTCAAATGCGATTCAAGCGACCATCGAGGTAGCCGTGAAAACTATGGTTCTCTAATTCCATATCGAGATACGGAATATCGAGGAAGGGAGAATTAACTATATATTCATGCCGTTCTATTTCTACTAAAATACTGTGAATACATTTCCATCAATAAAATTTTAGTTGACTATGATGATGCATAGATCCTTATACCTATCCTCCCTCATATCGAGTTTTAGTTATAGTTAAAATATAATTCTTTGATGCACGATAGGATCTATGCCACCATGGATGGTTGCCTGTGTGCTAGATTATGGACGACCCACAAGTTTTGCAGCCAACTAACAGTGTCATAAATAATACATTTTAGCATCTTTCTGTTAACTAGCCCATAAATCTCAGTCGCCAACCAACGAGTATCTATTTTAACCTCCATCGAGCCCTATGCGCAGTGCAGCAACATGTGTTTCTAGGAAGTGCAAAATTGTGTTAACCCGTTGTAGAACATGCATAAATTAGCATTCCAATCGGTTCAGCGGGATGTGGGTGGAGGAGTACGAAACCCCTCGGCGAGAAAACAGGAGAATTGAAATGTTAATACCTTTGACTGATCGTATCTCGTTAGGGGGAAAACATTGCTATGTGCCGGTTTCGGGTGAACTGCTACCACATCTCCGGTAGCTCATCTATGTTCGTGCGTTACCGCGGGACCGGATTGTGTGGGAGATGTTTGCGCCTAGGCTTTACATTCGTTTCGGAGGTAGAAATGAACGAAAAGCCAACATGTACACTAGGCTGGTGCAGCAATACTCAATGTAACATTTTGCTGAGTCCCATGCCATGGCTTACTATGACTTACTACTAAGTCTAGTCGTGTGCTAGCAGCCATAGGGACGGCAGGACGATATCCAATCCAAGAAGTAGTCTCTATCTCAAATGACGGTTTTGCGAAGGCAAAAATCAATGGCGTGTTCTATTGCAGTTGTTACGCGACCCCAAAGTGGTCGATGTGCATGGGATTGGGGTAGCCGCTGCACCAATCCAAGAGGAGAACTATTGTTGGAATCCCTGGCCGCATTAAATGTAGAGCTGGTATATGTGGGTACAGTGAGTACCTTCCGCAGAAATGGTGCAGAATCGATTATCGACGTGACGTTTAGTAGTCCTAACATTTTAGGTACCATGAACTGGTGCGTTGATGACGGTTATACTCATAGCGATCATCAATCGATTCGCTATGGTATAATACCAGGCGGGCGGAAGGTTAACGCGATGTAACTCGACCCAAGCCCGAGGATGGAAAACAGCGCGCTTCGATGGCGAAGTATTCACTGAAGCCATGAGGCGCGAACGGAACACTCTGGACCTAAACGGTGAAGAGCTAGTTGCCGTGATATAACGAACGTGTGATGCTTCCATGCCGAGAAAAGCCCTCCTAGAGAGAACAGGCGGCCGGTGTACTGGTGTGCGAATTAATCGTTAATCTTCGAGCAATCTGCCTTCGGGCTAGACGAAGAATGCAACGCGCACGCACAGAAGTGCAAAGAGAAGAACGCGGTGCAGCATTCAGAAAGGCAAAGATGGCTCTCAAAAAGGAAATCAAGTGTCGAAAACGGGCATGCTTTGATAGTCTATGCGGGAATGCCAATTCGATTCCATGGAGTGACGCCTACAGAGTGGTAATGGCTAAGACCAAAGGAGCCATAGCGTCCCAAGAGAAGTCGCCCGAGTTGCTGCGATCGATAAACGATGTACTCTTCCCGCACCTTCCCATAAACCCATGGCCCCTAGCGCCATGGCGTATGATGGAGAAGAAGTAATGAGAGTAACGAACGAAGGGCTGGCAGAAGTCGTGAAATCATTCGCGTCAAATAAGGCACCGGGACTCGATGGTATCCCGAATGTTGCCTTAAAAGCGGCAGTGAATGCGGATCCAGACATGTTCAGAACCACTATGCAACGCTGCATTGAGCAATGAATCTTCCCGGATGCATGGAAGCGACAGAAATTGGTGAGGTTATTGGAGAGGTTGATTCTCAACAGGCTAATACCGTATACGGAGAGTGAGGACGGCCTGTCCAACAACCAGTATGGATTCAGGAAAGGTATCTGTGGACGCTATCCAGTCGGTCGTTCAGATAGCTGGAGTGCTAAATGAACGGCATCCGTTACTGCGCGGTTGTCACTCTGGATGTGAAGAATGCGTTCAACAGCGCAAGCTGGAAAGCAATAGAACATGTACTTCACCGCCTCAAGGTACCGGTGCAGTTGTGTAAGCTTCTAGAAAGCTATTTTGATGGTGGCATTCTACTGTATGACACAGAGAAGGGGAAGAAAAGCGTTGGAATTACCGCGGGCGTACCTCAAGGTTCAATCCGACGGGTATTAAGATTGTTGGCTTCGCCGACTGTATCACCGTAGTGGTCTATGGTGAATCGATGGAGGAAGTAGAGTTGACAAGAGCGCAGTCTATTTCCATAGTTGAGGAATGGATGAAGTCTAGGAAACTAGGACTGGGCCGTCACAAGACTGAGTTGGTGGTGGTCAACAACCGCAAGTCCGAGTAACGGGCGCTTATCTCGGTACGCTATTACACCAAAGAGTCCAAGCGATCCTTAGGCATTTTGGGGTAATGATCGATGATAAGCTCAGCTTCGCTAGCCACGTTGCATATGCATTAGACCTATTCATGTTTTCAAAAATGTCTGGAAACTCCCCAGTCAACCAATACTTTGATTTTTCATTGCGAAATGAACTTCTGGCCAAAATTTCACTCAATTTAGAGTAAATTTAGTTGTGCTTCAAATCAATTATGTGTTTTTGGGCTATTTTCAAGCTTTAAAAAATCATAACTACCGAACGAAGCATCAAAATTTATCGGAAATACTTCTACATAGTAGTTTATCCAATTCTACGAACTTTTGCCGAACACAATTTCATGATTGGAGCAAGTTTTAACATAGTTTGGTTGAGGTTTGTATCTCAAGGTTCTAGAAAATCTCTTTTTTCGGGAATTGTTTTCACTGAACAGCATGCTTGCATGAAAATTTCGGATTTTTAATTTCCAGACATGATGACAATGCATATCTTAAAGTCAATCCCGTTCAAAGTAACCATTTATCTTACAAAAATAAATTGTAAAAAATAGGTAATTATGAAGCACATTTGTAAATCCACTGTTGGTGAGCCAAGAGCACCACCGTGAGCTTCAATGAATACAAAAAATGAACACGTTAGCACTGCCTTTTCTCAGTCGATGATGATGATTGTTTTCAAATCGTTCTAAATGATCAGTGAAATGCGATCAAAACAATCATCACTCGGAAAGAAAAAGCAATGCTAACTTGTTCAATTCACTCGTTTCCGGTACATGTGTCATGCATGATTTAACTATCATCAGGTTGCGATGTGGTGCTCGATCTTTGGGCATTTATTGTAATTTATTGCCTTTAGCAACATGTAATCTGTTGATGGTCAATGAATTCATAAATGTATTATGTTTGATTCCCTATTAAGAACTTTTCAAGTTGTTCCTTTTAGAATTCATGAACAAGTTCATGATTTCTTCAGGCATAATTTTTGAAAATTCTAGATGGGTTCTATCTGGAATTTCTCCCTCCAGAAGTGTACCTTCAGGAAGTTTCGAAGAACCGCCTGATCATAGTAATCCTGGTACTCTGCATGAAAACCTTCGGATATTCCAAGTGATACCTCTGGGGTTTTATGTAATATTCTTCTTGAAATTCCTTCACGGTAATTTGACTACGAATTGATACAGAAATGCGTATAGAGATGCTCTCAGGAAACAATCCAGTGATTACTTCCAGGATTGCTTAAAATATTGCTTTAGAGACACCTCCCGGTGTTCCAGAAAGGATTCCTTAAAAATGTTTCTCCAGGATTTTCTAAGAAACACCCTTCTTTGATTTTTCATCTGTTCTCTCAAGAACATTAAACTTATTTTCATTATTTTTTTCTACGGTTCATTCACAATAATAGAGGGTACTTCAAACATTTGCAAAATGACTTGAATAACTATTTTAAAATTTTCAGTGGTTTTTAGGTTTTCCCTCCAAAATTTTGCGAGAAATCAAATCCCGGGAAATTAGAAAACTCTAGTTATTTCAAGCCTAATGCAAAAATGTATAATTTTAATTATTAAATAGGACATTTCCATTAGTTGTTCAAGAATCATGAACAATAAGTCAGTAGAGAGATATAGGGGAAGTGGTGGCAAAATGAATAGGGGTGGCAAGATGAACATCGTGCCTTTTACCGAGAAAAAACAAATTTGATTGAATTTTTATCACGCACGGACGATTTAGAGCAGTGGTCCTCAGCATAACTGGGTAAGCGGGCCATCACTTTACTCCTATTTTTTTTAAATCCGATCGAAACGACTCGACTAGAGTTTCTGTCGTCCAAAAATTTCGCTCTGCACGACTCTGTCAGTCGAGTTTTTCGATAGTTGACACACAATTTTACTGGGTTTCTATCGGGGTCGACAGGTGACTTCTTAAATAAGCATACCTATTGTGTTCGACAGTTACTAACCGTTTCAATATTCTTTTCTGATAACACCGATGTCCCTGGATTGTCAAGAGTTCGTCCTTCGTGCAAAGATATAAAGTCAATGACAATACAATGACATGTAATGTCAAAAATTATTCGATTTCCGGAAGTGAAACATTATGGTCACAATCAATCCAGTTACGATTCAAGAGATAAAGCATGTGGATTATTTTTTCAAATATTAAACAATCTTTGACAAACTTTTAATATTTTCCCCAATTTGATGATTGCAACACTAGTATAATATCAACTATTAGCCTTTATGTTTTAAAAAAATCCTTAGCCACAGCGAAACTAAAACTTCAGCATAATTTTGGAACTAAAGTAGAAATATTAGGAAAAAACACTTTCTTTTTTGAAAACAAAAGCTACTGGAACATCGCAACTTTGTAGTCTTGAAGAAACTGAGAGCCGCAGGCCGCAGTTTGGTGACCACTGCCTTAAATAATACTGCTTGAATCCCTTCCAGAAATACCTCAGATAATATCTTCAGAAATATCTCCAAGAATGCCATCAGAAAATTATCGAGGGATACCATCAAAGATTCCTTCATAAATACCTTAGGGAATATTAGCACGTATACCACAAAAATGCCTCTAACGATTCCTCTAGGAGTACCTCCAAGGTTTCATACAGGAATACTTCCAGGGATTAAACCAAACACTAGGAATTTTTCTAGGAACATGAGATTTCTCCAAAATTTTACTACAAAGATTCTTCAAGGAAAACCTTCAAGAATTCCTCCAGGAATACCTGCTAGATTTCCCAAAAATGACTTTTAATTTTCCTACAGCAATCTCTCTTAGAATTCCTCCTGGAGAGTTGTTTAAGGCATTTATTCAGAGATTTGTAGGGACATTCTCCAGGAATTTCTCTTTTAGTTATTCCTGCAGAAGTTCTTCCATAGATTACTCTAGCAATAAGAACCTGGTAGTATTCCTGTAGAATATCTCTAGGCATTTCACTAAGGATACCTCCAAGATATTCTACAGGAATACATTAAGGGTTTTTTCCAGTAATATTTCAAAGGATTCTTTGAATAATACCTCCAGAGATTTTTCAAGAATACCTCCATGAACTCCATCAGAAATACTTGCAAAAATTTCTAAAGCAATACGGTGAATCCTCCATGAGTCGATGTTCCACTACTCGATATCGAATCATGGAACCAAACTAAAAACAAAATTTCATGGTTACTATGATGGTCCCCTCAATTAGCTTCCTAAGCATTTCTGTTCCATGACTCGATATTTCCATGAATGGATGGTTTCATCCTCATATCGACTCATGGAGGCTCGAAAGATTTCTCCTAGAATGCCTCCAAGTATCCCTGCTCTACCTCCAAGGTTCCCTTTAAGGGTTCCACCTAAAAATTCTTGAAGGATTTTACCAGGAATTCCACCACAAAATTCATGTAGATGTATTGTGTACCTCCAGTTATTTAAATGAAAGCTAATACCAACCATCAGGGTTCATTTTAAATTTAAACTTCTGGTCACCTGTTTCTGGTTGGCTATTTGTTTTGATTCTGCATATTGTTTCATGATTTTTCATTCGCTTTATTCCATTTAGTAAGTTGAATAACGTCTGAATCATTTTAAATTTGAAAAATGTGCAGATTAGCAGGGTGCAAGTTTAAAAATATTCTGATTAAAAGCAAAAGGAGTCCTGGTACTTCAAGAAGTTGCTTGAAGAATTCTTGGATGATTATTTTGAAAATTTCATGAACAAAAAATAGAATAAATTTCTAGTAAAATACCTAAAAAAGCCTGTGATACATTCCTGGGAAAACCGCAATAGGAATTTCGTATTTTAAAGTAGTAACTATATTAATCCCGCAAAATTTTGGTGGTAATGAATTTCATGATAAAGTTTATAGTTTAAAGACACATAGTTTGGTTCGTTATGATTACGTTTGTTGTTTAAGTTTAAATTTAAGTCACCACCTGAAAAAAACATACATAAGTTTTTGGTCAGTTGACGTGTCGAATGAATAATACTTACTTTGTAGGAATTGTTTGAATATTGTTTACCAAATTTATACTTGAGTTTGTGACACATGTTAAAAACTAAACTGAAAAAAACAAGTCATATTTTCTCAGCATTGAATTGACTAATATTTTGAATCAATGAGGCATTGGAAATTTAATCCAGAAGGGTACTTGCAAAATTTTGGAGGAAAAACCTGAAAACCACTGAAAATTTTAAAATAGTTATTCAAGTCATTTTGCAAATGTTTGAAGTATCCTCTATTATTGTGAATGAACCGTAGAAAAAAATAATGAAAATAAGTTTAATGTTTTTGAGAGAACAGATGAAAAATCAAAGAAGGGTGTTTCTTAGAAAATCCTGGAGAAACATTTTTAAGGAATCCTTTCTGGAACACCGGGAGGTGTCTCTAAAGCAATATTTTAAGCAATCCTGGAAGTAATCACTGGATTGTTCCCTGAGAGCATCTCTATACGCATTTCTGTATCAATTCGTAGTCAAATTACCGTGAAGGAATTTCAAGAAGAATATTGCATAAAACCCCAGAGGTATCACTTGGAATATCCGAAGGTTTTCATGCAGAGTACCAGGATTACTATGATCAGGAGGTTCTTCGAAACTTCCTGAAGGTACACTTCTGGAGGAAGAAATTCCAGATAGAACTCATCTAGAATTTCCAAAAATTATGCCTGAAGAAATCATGAACTTTTTCATGAATTCTAAAAGGAACAACTTGAAAAGTTCTCAATAGAACTTTTGCAATAATTTCAGAAATTCACCTAAACAAGTCCTTGGAAAATACAAAAGTGTGTTCTACAGAAATAAAAATATTTTTTTTTTGTTGAAGATTTCCAGACAAATTTCCTGGAGGTATTTGAAATGTAACTTTTGAAGTAACTCCAGAAAGTAGGTTTGGTCGGAATTCAAATTTCATAAACCCAAACCCACCAGACATATTTTATTTTTTTTAAAACCCGGGCCCGACCCAAACCCGAAATAATAATTTGTTTCCAAACTCAATCCCTAAATTTTCTGGAAGTAATTTTTGAGAAAATCCTTCTAAAAGCCCTGTTTGAAATTACTAGTAAATTAAACTTTTCTGATATACGTTGGAGTACGCTTGAGAGAGTTCTTTTCAATTCTTATTTAGCAGAAATGTTCGTTGGCGATTGTTGCTCTGTTCATAATGATCACCAAAGACGACTCAAACCCGACCGAAAACTAACATTTTCCAAGCCGAACCCCGACCTAAATCTCTTATACTCGACTCGAACCTGAACTCATTTTTTTTTAAACGCGAACCCGTCGGGTTTGAAACCCGAGACCCTACTATCTCTAGCATTCCAGAAATAAAAATTGGGAGATCAAGAAACTCCCAGATATTTTTTTTGAAAAAACCTTCGTTGCAGTTCCTTGAATAATTCTTGAAATCATTCCTGGAGCAATCTTCAAACGAATTACTATGTTTTTGTTTTGAGTTATCTCCAGTATAATTCCTTGTAATTTTCTTCGTGAAAAAGAGCAGAAAATTGCTTAAGCAATCTCTATTGAAAGTTCTGGAAATGCTGCTTGTGATTTTGAAAGGAACCTTTACGACTTAGAAATGCACATAATGATCAATTGGAAAGAAAACCACTCGATTAATAACAGTGGAAGTACTAGCATTTAGCTGAGGATCAGGTTCCTGTTGAAACGTAACACTAGAAAAAAAAATCTCTCAAAAAATATGAGATTTATCAAGAGGAAAAAAATTCGTTTCATAGACTTTCTAGCAAGGCACATTATGCAAAACTATGTTCTACGCGATTATAATATTCCTACATATCATACCATATGCCAGCTGTAGCGGTAATTCCGCGAACCATGCTGTTGATCGTGGGTTCGAATCCCGCCAATTGAAGGTCGTTTAGGGTTATACATTTTCTCTAATTTCCACTGCATTGAGAAATTGACCTAAGACCTCGCTTGTGCTGTGTAATACGAGCGAGGTTTACGAGGTTACATTACAAGTACAACATTACAACGACGCGCGTGGTGCGTGAAAAGAGGTTGTTCATGAATCACGTGATTTATACAAAAACATAAAATAGAATTTGTTTGTACCGTGTTCATTGTGCACACCTCCCTTCCCCCCATATGGTTCCTTAAAAACGGACCTCTCCCCCTGTATGACTCCCTCGCCCATCTTTATGTATCGCTAACAATATGGGTCAAGATTATTAATCCCTGTATCCCACATGTAATTCAAGTATAAAGGACTAATAATAGCATAATAATGCATTAAAAGTGCAACGTCATACACAAGAAATGCACAAATTGAGTTCTCGCTGCACGCGCACGCACACCCCCCATCCGCTCTGCACCGTAGCTCAGCTACTAGTGCGAAGAATTTAAAGGGGTGGGTCGTTATAAACACACATTCGCTACTACGACAGTCATGCGGCGCACGCATTGAATCTGTATGCGCAACTGTTTACAAACCAAACGCCGCAGCGAAGATGACATGGCGCGAATTGCAAAGCGAAATCATTTTCCTTCCGCTTCGGCACGACCAACATCCGTCGTCACCGTCCACTTCATTCCCACGCGAAGGCAGCAATCAACGAACATACGAACGAATAGGGTAAACCGGCAATTATTTGATTGATTTATTACTGTTTGGTGCACAACATTAAAAGTGATATTGTGGCGAATCTACAAAACATACAATGTTGCTCCCAAAGAAACTTTGGCAGCTAACAAGATAATGCATACTTTGTATAAGAACTTTTTTAAAGGAAGTTTCATTATCATATTAAATTTCATGAAAATACCTGAAAAAATGCTAATTTTTTCGTCACTTTTTGCAAACTTTTCATTATTTATGCATGTTAACCATTTTCTACAAAATTCATGTCAAAGAAGCTAAGAAAGATGAGGTCATAAGCTTTCGATTCGTGCGCAGAGATTGAATGTACGACTAATAGTTACTTAGATATGGAGCATCAAAGATGAGAAAATTGAAAAACTTTAAATTGTGATTAATTCACTTAGCAGTGACTTGCGACCCTATGTTCCTTAGGCACTTTTTCATAACTCGTGGAGATCTATCTATCCTCAAAATTCTTAAAGTCCGGAACCAAACACCCTGTATAATCTTGTTAGCGTGTTCGACAAACTTTAACAGAAGAGAATTAGCTTTCAAATAGTGGTAATAGCAAGTGGTTTTGAATTTCCACATGCTAGTTATGATTTTTCAAACCTTGAAATAAGCCCAAAAACACATTTTCAACTTGAAGCATACTGAAATCTTTATCAAATGAGCTGAAAATTTGACCAGACATTGCTCTTAGCATGAGAATTCCGAATACTGCTTGACCGGTAGATTTCCACACATTTTTTTAAATATGAACAGGTCTAATATGCATGTAAAAGGGCATCTACGGCTATGGCGGCGCTTTCGAGGATGATATCTAATAGCTCTGCTGTAATTGCCAGCAAATGCAAGCTACTGGCAAGCGTGGCGCTATCCATACTAAGGTATGGAGGACCAATCTGGTTTAAAGGGCTTGGAACGAGCAGAAACCTAAAGTGGTTGGAAATCACGTACAGGATAATGTGCTTAAGAGTAGCAAGTGCATACCGGACGGTATCTAAAGAGGCCGTGTGCATCATAGCCGGGATGACGCCCATCGGGCTCATCATCAAGGAAGATGTTCAATGCTTCAACCAAAGGGGTACCAGAGAAGTCCGCGACACGTGTAAAGAGGAAACGCTCAGAAGCTGGCAGCAGGAATGGGATAACTCCACTAAGGGAGATGGACCCATCGGCTAATACCAAATGTGTCAGATTGGTATGGTAGAAACCATGGGGAAGTGAACGTCCACCTGACGCAGTTTCTATCAGGACATGGTTCGGGCCTCAGAATCTTCTGCGTGCCCCAATTGTGCTGATGTGGAGGAAACAACGGAGCATGTCGTGTTCGATTGCCCCCGTTTCATTGTTGTGAGAGGTCGCATGCTCGCTACATGCGGAGGGGACACGTCCCCCTACAATGTTATAGAGAGAATGTGTGCGGATGCCGAGTGCTGGAATGCAGTAACTACGGCTGTCACTCAGATTATGTTAGAATTGCAGCGCCTATGGTGCGCCGCCCAAGAGTTGGCTGCAGAGGATTAGCCCTGCCGGTTAGGAGAAGCAGTTTGCCTAGGCTACTTCTGCTACATGTGTTGTGCTATATACACTGACCCCTCCTCGAAGAAATACCGTAAGGTGGTTCCGGGGAGATAAGGGTCTGAGGCCAAGGGCCATGTCGATGCACTGTACACCACTTAAGCAATTGCATGGGCTGATTTAGTGGGTCGTCGTCGGTGCGTCATCCCCGCATTCCCTGAGTTACCTTCTCAGGGGATCTGTTTGCAGATTTCCCTCCTGTGAAAAAAAAAAACAAATAAAAAGTCGAGTCGTGTGTTAATACAGAAGACGGCCTTACAGTTGAGATTGAAATAAAGTATTAAATTCGATTTTCTTCTTTTCATACTGGAATAATTCAAAACCGGTTCTGGTAATGCCATTTTCAGGACATCATATGGTACCATCACTCGGCAGTTCAAAATTTCTCATTTTTCATCCTGAATCAAATAGATGCCATGCTATAGATCAAACATGAAAAACGATATTGCTGTGTGCGTTTGAAATGCAAATATCAAATGCGAGAGCACTAAACAAGGAAGGCGAAGTTTGATTACTTTGAGTTACCGCAGTTGAAGCTCGGTTAGATTTGCACGTCAAACGCAAACAGCAATATATCCGGTTACCCTGAACCGATTATGATCCTGCCAAATTATGACAATTCTCGCTTAATTTATGTTTCAGCTTGTTGTTACTGAGCAATCGAATGGATTTTAAATGGACTATTTCACAATGCTACGATGAATAAAAGATCCCCTTCTATCTCCCACACACTAAGATTTTTGCACGAACTCGGCTGAGCGATTCTCGGTTCCTCAATTTTAACCGAGACTCAGCTACCAACTTGTCCGGTTGCTTGGCAACGAAGTACGATTTACTGATACTCGGCTTTTATTTCCTGAGATCCCAGGAAATTTGTTTGCCGACTACTCGGCTGTGCGGATCTCGGTTAAGAGTGTTTTGGAAAGCCCGAGTAAGACGCTTCGTTTTCGGGTCGCCGGGAGTTTGTTTTTGTGGTTCGTTTCGCGCATTTTGCTGGGCAGTGCTTTGAAAAGCCCAAGCAAGACGGTTCGTTTTCGGGGCACCGAGAAGTTTTGCTGTACGTGTGAGTGCGAAAAGATATTCGTGTTCAATCGAGGATGGATTACCAACTGGTGAGCTCGTTTCATGCTTATGATAACACATTTTTCCATGAAAGCGTTAATTTTATGTAATATTCAATCAAACTTTGAATGTTTCGTCACTACAAGTGTCGGCATTATCCTTGTTTTATACAATTCTAAGAAACATATAAAATTTTTGATATTACTTAAAATTACTTTTTTGAATGTTCGACATTGTGATTGTTGTCGTATTTTTTAAAACTTCTACCAAAGAGTTTTCTTCTTGAGACAAAAATGCACAGCAATACACTTATGTAATTTTCAAACAAACTATGTATGTTTCGTCACTACAAGTGTCGGCATTGTTCCTGTTTCATATAATTCATAATATATGCATATATTTTTCTATTTTCGCCATTAATAAAAACTTCTTTTGAATGGTTCGATATTATAGATGTTGACGTTTATTTTAAATCTTTTACCAAAAACTTCTCGACGCATAAATAAAAACTAGCTTTAAATATAAGTCGTATTTTTCCTCCTTATCCATGGATCGCATCATCGACCAAAGGTGACTCCCAGATCTTTTCCTGATCCACTAATAAACACCTTTCCCGTGATGATTGTGGAGATGCAGAGGTATTCTCGGTCTCTAGAAGCAATCATTACACCCTAACATTCCTTCCCCATCCCAACTGACTGTAAGGACTTGGCCGGCGTCGTTATTGATCAATAATATTAGATCTGCTAAAATTGCACTCCGAGAGTAAGCGGATACTCCCATCCCTTATTCATTTGGATCGCAGTGCAATTATTACCAGTTCCGATCAATCATGGAGTAGCAAAATTTACCCGTAACGCGGGTAGATCACCTTTTCGAGGTGCGTTACGGGGTAAGATCTACCATATTGTACTCCTGTTGTATCTGTTCTTGTGAATACTTATAAGTTACGGTCGGAAGAGTATAAGAGAGTAAGCTACTAAGACCCACCTATTTGTCCTAGATGATGAGGAGGTCGAAGTGGAAAAATGGCTCAATCAGCATCTGAGGTTGGTTCAACTCATGAGACAATTTCTTTCCGAGTTCAAGATGTTCTTTCGATGTCTAGGAGGGAAACGATTCCGAATCAGTGGAGTAGCAGACCGCTTAACTTCTAAAATAAGCTTTTTGTTTCAAGGAATCTAAATGTCTCATGCGATGAATCCTGTTCCCAGTTTAAAAAAACGATTTTGAACCCTATAAGTAGAAGTAATAATTTGATACGCTAGAGTACCGATGCATGGTCAAAATCAGTATCATTCAATCAGCTTAGTGGCCGAACCTGAATAAGGGGCGCGCTTTTGAGAGTTTAATGGTGACTAACTGTTTTCTCCAAAAGGTATAAATAGCGGTATCTTTTTCTAAAGAGGCTCTATGCAAAATGGTAAAGAATGATATTTGTATAAAAAATGACTACCTACTTCATTATTTCTCTATAGTAATGGAGTAGAACGACATGCACTAAAGAAAGGACACGGGTATACCACAAAAGATCAAAGAAAACGGGTCGCAGTGGTTCATCCCGAACATAAACAGAAACAGAGCAACCATTGACATGTACAATCAGTCTATGCTATGTTATGCTACCCGGCTGTGCGGATCTCGGTTAAATTTAGTCGAGACTCGGCATTCTAAATTAAGTGTGAGTGGTGATAGTTTTTACCTGTGTCCATTTATTTGCTTGAAAACAACGAGCTATACACTCGGTTATCAATTGCTTCAAGATGAGATCATAAGTTATGAGAGATTTTGATATTGCTGTTTGCATTTGAGCTGCAAAGCTTGACTAAACATCCTCCAAATGCGGTAACACAAAACAATCAAAGGACACCTAGCAACGATATTCTAAATCACCTCCGACCTAGCAAGAAAAAAGTATCTTTGACATCGCATTTCTTGTGGAAAATTTTACCGCGTTTGGTGTTTCCGCATTTGATATTTGCATTTCAAACGCACACAGCAATAAAATACCGCAAAATATGATTCGACCGATCCAAAATTCATGATTTTTTTTTCAAAAAGGATCCACCAGGGATTCTTTCAGGAATTTCTCTTGGGATTTCTTTAAAAATTTCTTCACCGTTTCCACCATGTACGCTTTTGGAATGCCACCACGAATTCCTTCAGGAATTTTACTTCAAAATTCCACCAGGCTTTCTTTTGGGAATGCCACCAAGAATTCAATCCGTTATGCCTTCAGGAATCTCAACAGGGATTAGTCCAGGAATTCGACCAAGGATTTCATTAGGAATTCATCAAGGTGTTCCACTTGAAGGAGTCCTTTTCAAGAACTCCACTATGCATTTGTGCAAGAATTGCACCAGGGAATCGTATACGAACTCTACCTGCGGTTTCTACAGGAATCTCACCAGAGATTGCTCAAAGAATTCCGCCGGGGATTCCTACACAAAATATAACAAGGCTTCTCCTGGAATTCATCTTAGGGGTCATGCACAAATTAGGTCACGCTCCAAGGGGGGAGGGGAGGTCGAGCCAAGCGTGACAAGCCTTACAAAATTTTCGAAGGAATCATACAAAAAGTGTGACAAAGGGGGGGGGGGGGGGTGGACGAAAAAGTTGAAATTTAGCGTGACATAATTTGTGTACCATCCCTTAGGCTTCCTGCAGGTGTTCCTTTAGAGATTCCTCTAAGTGTTCCTCCTGGAAATGAAAATGATTGGCAGCGTAATGGCCGAGAAAAGGATAAGTACCACGTTTATGTAAACATTCTTATTACTAATAGAAAGGTAAATCAGATTTACTAATTATTTAACTAATGGAAAATTTGTCCCACAGAGCTATTTACAAAACACCACACAAAATCCGTCATTTCAAATTTCCTTAGGCAAAACACTTCACTACCGCTATATGTATGTATGACTGATTTAAGTTCTATTGACCTTGCATCATGCATACGTGTAGTGGAAGTCTAGCTAGAGTAGAAGCAAAAATTAAAGAACCTTCAGGTCAAAGAGGTTGCGTTGCCTACTTCCCAAACTCCAAAACTCCCGGTGTATTATGGAAGGTGTGAGTTTTCAAACTTATGCTGGAGACTTGGTCCCTGACCCCCTTGTACATCATTAAAATAAAATAAAAAATATTTTATGTGCATCCAAAAGGCGTAAAATCACATGATTTTCGTGGAACCATCTGAGCATAATCTCAGTGGTATTCGAAATATGTGTATCTGTCTAGATTTAAGCAATTATGGTAGAATTCTCTTTATTTTTAATTGATTCTTGTTAATCGATTTGTTTGATTTGAAGTAATTTTTGGAATCCCTGGAAATCGTTTTGAAGCATTTTTTGGGGAAATTCTTCCAAGAGAAAATTTGAACGAATCTCTAAAGAATTATCTGGATAATTCATCTGAGAAAATAGTATGTGAAGGAATCCCTGAAGATATCCAATCAGGAAGTTTTGAAGGGTTCGTGGAACCAGTTCCGACAGAGCTCCAGGAATTCCTTAAGAATGAGGATAATTTCGGAAGATTCCTTTTATGATCCTACTGGTGATTTAGCCAGCAACGCATTGCTTCTCCAGAATTTCTGGAGGATCGTAGGAAAATATTCTAAAATTTCCGAAAGAATATCAAGGAGAAATCCTTGAGAGATGGAGGGAGAAATTTCTAGAAAAATTACTGAAGAAAACTCAAGAATAAGCTTTTCAGGAGGATTCCCTGAAAGCATCCCTGCAGACATCTCTTCAGGAATTTCTATTGGAAGTAGAATAGTGTCTGACCCTCAGAAGCCAGTCGTGTAAAGTAGGAAGTATTCGACCCCTCACTGAAGTTTTGTTTGTGCGATCACAACAGTGTTTTTGTTATAGGCTGACCATAGCATAATACAAGAAAAACGGGACAAATGAAGTCCAAAAACGGGATATGGTTGTAAAAGTCCAATATAACTTTATATTGTAAAAATTATGTATTTTCAAGTTTAAATTCAATTAATTTCAATTGTCATTTAGAACTCAAACTCAAGCCAAGTGTATAAATTGACTATTCCATGGATTCCTGTGAAATCTCATCAAATCATCAAGTGTAGTTGTCTTAACCCCTCTAACTGCAGCTCCATTTTTTATCACAAAAAATATATAAATCACGATAACTTTTTTGTTTCTCGATATTTTTGCACAAATTTTCAACGAGGTCCAAATAACTCATTGTCGATATTAATCATTTAATGATTGGGGGATCAACATTTACCTTTTAACTTTTTTTTGGCAATCAGTTTGTTCTAAGCCAACTTATAAAAATGTGGGCTATACATTTACAGGTAAGTATTCAAAAAATTAAAGAGTTTTTTTAGAATTTTAGAAAAAATGGTTAAAAATATTAAAAACAAAAAAGTTATCATTTGATTCTGCTGAAGGAAAAACTTACCTCTAACGTATTCTAAGAAGTTTTTCCTTATAATTCATAAATAAAATTTAAAATTATTAATCTGTTTGAAAAATAAATCCAAAGCTTCTGAAGAAATATATTTGCTGAACGCTTTTAAACAGCATTCCTTAGATTTTTCGTTTAAAACATCGTTGTATTTTTAAACGTAACATCCCAATAGATCATTGAAGGCAACTCTTTCGAAATTCGCCGCATCAAAATAACGACACCACCGTATATGGGATTTGACATTGTGATAGCGTTGATGTTCTGTCAAACACACAACACTTCGGTGGCGCTATTTTCAGTATCGGACATATGAAATGCACCAAAGTCGTTTTCCCATACAAAATGGTCAACTTCAGAGAGCAATATCTTCGCCGTTTCTCAACCGGTTCTTTTCATTTTTTGTGTGAAGAACTACAAATTACCTCAATTTTTGATAACTATTGAAAAAGTTGTGTAAAAAATATTGGCTTAAAAGTTACAGACAGGTTGAATTGTGACATAAAAAATGCACCAAGATGAAAAGTGATGTTCCAGACAAACTATGCGTCGTATCCTTTCGGTGTCTTTAGCGCATTTGATCCTTATCACTCATTGAACAAATGCGCTGAAGACACCATGATGCTACGACGCGTTGTTTTTCTGCTACATAACTTTGTGTCTTGGTGCATTTTTATGTCAAAATTCAACCTATCTGTAACTTTTGAATTAATAGTTTTCACACAACTTTTACAATACTTTTCGAAAATTGAGGAAATTTGTAGTTCGTTACAGAAAAATGAAAACAATCGGTTGAGAAACGGTGGAGATATAGCTACTTGAAGTTGACAATTTTGTATGGGAAAACGGGTTTGGTGCATTTTATATGTCCGATACTGTATGTTTTCATAGCGGCCGATTTGTTTATTTTAATGTTTGATCCTTTGGGACAAATCCGGCTTTTAAGCATACTTTTATCTGATAACTTTATTTGATAAAAGTATTGAATTAAAGTAAATAATATTTAACTTCTGGAAAACAAAGCATCATAGGGGCATTTACATATTCTCGACAGTCTAAGCCAATGCCGCGCTTCTTTTGTAATTTTCTCGGACATCAGCAGACAAATTACGTGTTTGTCGATTCAACAACGACAGACTTGATAAAAGCTTTTTGGAAGCGTTTATACAGCCCTTCGAGCATCTCTTTTCAGTGTATCTATTGTCGGCAGCTTCATTCTATTCGGCAGTTTTCCCATAAGAACTGCAGATAATTGATAAGATCTCTGGCGACATTGTTTGTTCTGTTTGTTCAGTCTTGGAAATCGCGTCAGCGGGAAGCTGACTGATTCATAGGAATGTTTTCATTGGTGTGATTTAATAGAAAAACACTGTGTATTTTACGTTTGAAATTCGGTTGCCGATAATATTTGAATAGTGCTGAGGCCCTACGTGTTGAGGTTATCCATAATTATTCGATCATCTTGTTTTGAGCCCATATTTTTTTGAAATACGGGACAAATTGAGAATTTTCATAAAAACGACGGGACAGACCATCAAGGTCTTAAAAACGGTACTGTCCCGTTAAATACGGTACGTATGGTCAGCCTATTTTGTTACGCTCTGTAAGCAAGTTGCTTATGTTTTATATGCGTTTAAGTTCTTAAATATATTATTGTTAAAATATTACGGTATCACTTCCTCTTCTTTTGTACGCGAAAGTCCCGTTGCGTTGAGTGAGAGGACGGGTGTTCCACTGGTAGAATCTGTTTTGGTTGCTCTGTTCCAACAATTTCTAGAGGAGTATCTGAAGTATTATTTTTGAGGAATCTTTGAAAAAAGGTTGTGGAAAACGCTGAAAGAATCACAAGAGGAATCCTTACTTTACTTTAGGAATCCTTTACTTCTAGAGAAAAAATATCATGAACTTTATTCCGCGAATGATATCGTTTTGTTTTATTATCAAGTTTTCCTAACTTGGTATGATAGGAATTGGTTCTGGGTATTCGGATATAACCTTGTTTATGTTTGGTGTATGGCATGGTGTCTATTTAAATCTTGATGAAAAGCCATTATTTTTTTACTGTCGAATGATAGCGCTGTGTGATGTGCTGGAAATGACCTTACCGTTTCTTCTTCATGAAAATATTCATTGTGAAAAGTTAGGAGAAGTCAGGAAATAGATTAGCTTAGCTTCTTTAATGAGCCAAAAATGATTCCATTGCACAAGGAAGGTTAAGTTGTCCGTAAATGCTTGATTTGTAGGCGTTTCAAATTATCTTTGACTTATTCCACTTGCTCGCCATAAGAGTCCCATGAACAAGTGCACGTCACTACTTGACCGCGATTCTTCACTTACAGTAGCCCATTGAGGCCAGTACCGTTCTAAGCACACCAAAGTGCGGAATCGATTACTAGATATAATACCGCATACATAAAACCAACATCATCCCGCAACTAATCGTAGCATTAAAGTGCGACACATGGGATCGCAGCTATCTAGCATCAGCGGCGTCGTCGTTCAGAGGATGTCAAATGCAATGCTTCTTCAATCCGGTTCTATAAATGTGTCGCTGCAACCCGGCTGGGGATCTTGCTCAACTTGTGATATTTACGAGTCAACGATTACGGGACTCTTTTTACCACGGGTCAATTGAACGGTGAAACCACTGTCTATCCCTCAGGGAGGCCTGGCAAGCGTTCCCATTAGGGCGGTTCAAATTACAAAATAGTTTGATAATCCAGTTTCGAATATCTGACTTATTATCCTTACGAGAAAAATAGTGTTCTGTGAAATTTTGAGCTTTTTCGGTGATTATTTATAGGTGGCCCAAAGACGATGTATCTAATCTAATCATAAGGAAAAAACTATGGATAAATTTGGATAAATACTCCAAATGAGTAAGAATGTAAGTACAAACTTATCATCCTTAGTGAAAACTCATTCTTCAAACCAAATTGAAGAAAGATGCGGAAGAAACTTAGCTAATTTTGTTTGAGATTTTTACAGAAGTTTGCGGGGCTTTAATCCCATATGGAGCTAAATTGTCGGATTAAATTGCTTTCTTCAGCAACATATCTTATTATGGCTTGAAGAATGGGTTTTCACTATGATATGATAAATTAGTTCTTACATTTCAGTACTGACGTCTTCGGACCGTATTCCAAAATTTATCCTCAGTAAGTTACATTTTTACCTAAATTGAGCCTCTTTTGAAAAAACATCGAAAACGCTGAATATTTCACAGAGCACTATTTTTGTCGTAACGATGGTATATAGAAGATATAGAATATTGAATTTACAAACTTTTTTTGAATTTTGAATCGCCCTAGTAGTCATCTTATGCGTGTGCAGTTTATCAATCATCATCACCTCACTGCGTCCAGGGAATGGAGAGCTGAACAAACTTGCCATTAAGGTGCTTATCGATTCGACTTTGATCATTTTTCTTCCCTTTGCTTGCGCGAAGTGACCATTCGATGGCGGTTTTGCCGTGTCTATCGCATTCGAGACGATCGAAGGTCCATCCACGCAGGATTAACAGTATTCGTCTTTGTCCAATTAGACCTGACCAGACTGGGGGAGAGGTGATTCGCGAGCCCAGACAGAAGACACGCAAAATGACCACAGCCTGTAGGGTAAACGCAAGTTCTTGATCAAGGCAGTTGATTGAAATTGGAAATGCTTCTCGTTAACAGAGAGGAACGAATGACTGCGTCGATTGTGGCTGGAGGGCGTTTTTATTGTAGTTGAAGATGCTGGGGGAATAGAACTATTGGGGATGCGATGGGATTGAAATATTGGGAGCCATACTAGATTAAACGTAAATGGTATAGACATGCTTACAGTTCATGGCATAGTTGATAAATGACCTAATATTATGTCAGGGAGCTTCCTTCTCCCAAGCATGTGAGTATTTTCTAGTGGATATCTGAAGGAATCCTGGATATTTTGAAGTAATGTTTTTAGGCAATCCATGGAAGATACACTAGATGGCTTTATGGAAGAATCCCAGGAAGGATTACTACAGAGTTTTTCGAATCTCTGGAGATTTTTTTTTCAAATACTAATCCAATCATAATTCGCTCCATAAGCCAAAGTACGCCCATACCAATTAGAGACTATTCCAAAAACATAATTTAGTTGAAATCGAGATTAATTATTGAATACGCATTTTTGAAAAACGCCAACTTATTCATTATGACAGCCTTTATGGAAATGGGCCATTCTCGAATCCAACCCGCGAGCGCATTGAACTTTCTTCGGCCTTCAATTTAAAGAACGCTTCCTCGGAGAGTTTCCATCCCCGATCTATTCCATCGGACCAGGCGTTGACCAATAAAACGGTTCATACATCGCAGCTGATTTGTTATTCTCGCATCTTGGCATGTTCCGTGCGGTTTCTTCCAAACCCCTTCACAGCCATCTATCTCGAGTGGGTTCTCAGCGGTTTTCCTCATATTTATGTTTTTTTTTGCTCCTCTTCTAGACCCCTCTTTTGCGACGGACAAAACGCGATGCGCGATGCTCAAGCTGAAATATCATCGGTTATGCGCCACTCCCGGTATCCATCACCGCAACGAACCCGTCCATCGTTCCGAGCCACCAACAAACCAATGCACAGTGCTTCTTGAGGCCTAAATTCGTGATCGAAATTGTTTTACATCTGAAAATTTAGTTTCAGAGGTATGATGTCTTCAGAGAAGTTTTTCGGAATGTGCGAGCCTTCTTAAAATATTCATTTTTTATTATTATTATTGTGATTTTTACGAATGATTAGACTTTCATGACGAAATTGAGAAGCTGAAGCGTGAGAACAATGACGACGACTGTAAACATCGGAGCAGCCGCTGGGTTTGTTGTGTAAATCAGACCAGCTGGTGTGTCGAGAACAAAGAGAAAATGTTAGGGCAACATGGTCCAAAATGCCTCTTTAAGGATTTGTGTCGTTTTCTCTTAATGATATCTACATTTTTACGCCATTCGAAGTCCTAACAGTAACTTTACAGTATTTGCTAGCTACCACTTTGAAAACATTTCCACAATTTGAGTTCCTTCACGGTTTTAAATCGTGTAGAAAAGTTGGTTGAAAAATGGGGGTGGTTCTAAATGACCAAATGGGTGCGGTAGAATGCCATTTAATATGGAGAACTAGGAGTAAGCAACCATGTTTCTCCATGAGTTTTCTCTGTGGTAAGGAAACGCTTATTCGTTAATAAAATCATCGGAAAACCTTAATATTTAGGCGAAAAAGTAAAAAATGTTTAGTTTCACCGGGATTTTAAGGAAAAATCTATGAGTTTATGTCCAAGGGTTGTAGCGGCAACTCTTGGGTAAACATATTTCAACGTCGTTTGGCAAAGAATACAACAAATTGAAACGTTGTACGAATGATTTAATGAGGTGAGCAATTTTACCCCATCAATGCGTATTGGAAAATGTTCCCCTAAACTCTGAGCCGGCTGGAGTAAACTGTCATGAACATCAGAACAATTGCATGGGCGGCGGTGATCGAAAAGGGGCAGCGAAATCTAAGGCGATATCTGAGAAAGACGAATTTCATATCATTAAAGTCTAAGTGGTAAAAAAATCGCAATAATCGCCCTACAAGCTCATGCAGGGAGTGGATGCCGGATGCCGTTGCGTATTACGGACCCCCTACAAAAAAACGTAAAATTAACACTTAAAGCAACCTTATTTCTATGAGCAGCAGAGCTTCGATTGCATTGTCAGGCAGCAGTTTCTGGCAAAACATTTGGTTTAAGGCGCATAAATATAGATATTCAAACTGTTTTGTAAATGAAACTACTCTAGCATTTCCTGGTGGGTCCATAATAGGCGCGTCGACAGCGGAGCTGGATTACATGGGAATCAAATGGAGGGAAAAACGGGAAAAGCGGGAAAAAGACGTGAAAACCGGGAATTTGAGATGGTCACCGGGAAAATAATTTTGAATGAACATCTTCAAGCTCTAAATCTATAAACCACCAACAATAAGTTGTAGTTGATATGGTTGATGATATTGCCATTGAGCATCTTTAACCTTTGTCAAAAACATTTAAACATTGATAATGTAATTTCTTGTAAAAATAGTCTACTTTGCTACACTATACTTCTTAGAAATGTTTCACTTTTTTCATTGGTCCAAATATTTTGTTTTGTTTTTCTCTTACTATCAGGGCTTATTTTTTTCTCTAATTTATCTGACTCAAAGTTTTGAATCAGAGTTCCAAAAATTCTTACAGAAGGTTTAAACACTTGAACATATTGGATTCTTTCATTCATTCATTCCAAATATTCTTGACAACAATGCTTTAATTATAAGAGCTTTCAAATATATCATTAGTTATCTAATCGATCAAAAATTGAATAAGTGAGGTGAGATACATGCTTCAACATGTGTGGTTTTGTTCCATCCTTACCTTAAACTTATTTGTTTAGTGAAAATATTAAAAGATTAGGAATTGAAATACTTTCAAATAAAGAAGTAAGATGCAGAAAGATTTATTTGAACAATTAATTCACTTTTGTATACCTCAAGGGCTCCGACGTGTTTGCGAGGCATAATAATTTTGAAAATCCTCCGATAAAGTTGAGAAAACGAGATATGCATATTTGACATAAATTTCGGGATTTTTTTTTCGAAGCCTCTCACGGCCTACACAATGCAACGTTTGTCGGGACAGCTAGCTGTTGATAAATATGGGTTTGGAAGCCGTTAAAACCATACCGAGATGAACTAGCCTTGAGGATGGTTTGCTACTGACAAGAAAAGTAATCGCCTATTTCGATGCGTGGAAAAAATCTTCCAAGAAATGGTCAAGGAAATCGCATTTCTTTGATCGCAGTACGCACTTGAGAAGAAATGTCATTTAAAATCGAGCTCTCTGTAGGAAATTTCTTAACCCATTCAGTCAAGAAATTTCTTTATATTTCTTGAGCGAAATAGCATACTTAGCTTTAGGCAGAAAGTCTCGTTAATAAAGATAAAACCAAAGACACATTAAAGACCTCCATGTCCCTTGCAGTTGCCCAAAATTTTATGGCTCATAAGGTAATCTAGAATGCCGTGAAAAGTGTACTGTGATCTGTCAAACTTGGGTACCTTTTTACCAAGGGACCAAATGCAGTACTAGAAGTGGTACCCAATCTGAGCCCGAGTCGGACGGACCTGATAAAACTTTATCAATTTACTGTCGAAGTGAATCAAAAGTGTCATGATTATAAACCGTCCTGTTGGCACAATTGAGTGAGTTAGAAGTAAAGGGGTACAGGAACCTAGTTTTAAGGAAATAGACTTTAAAGGTTTTTCAGCAATCCATTGCATAGGAGCCAAAACAACAAGCCAATATTCTACGAATAATAGTGTTTTTCATATTGTCCGGAAAACAAACTATAAATACAGTTGAAAAGCTTGAATTTTTCAGTAAATTAAAAAATCAATCAAAGGACCACCTTTGGGTCCTCAAGTAAAAACCGGGAAAGTTTTGAAAATTATGCCGGGAAAACTGGGAAAAAGTCGGGAATTCCAAAATATTTGGTGGCTACCCTGGTAAACATTCCTATTATGGACCCCAGGAGGACTATGGCATTCGGACAACAGTTTTCCAAATGTATATTTCGCTGGAAAAATCGAATGATTTTGTATGTTTCAAAAACGTCGAGAATGAATTTCAGCTACTAACCCTACTAACCCTACCTAGTAAAAACATCTATTTTATTTTTGTCTTCGACAAAATTGTGGATATTTTCACTACATGTAAATTTGATGGGCATAGTTTAGCTTTACCTATTGAATTTCAAAAGATATCGAGTTATTTTAGTGAGCGAAGTTTTTTGAGATTTTTTTTATTATCTACAAAGTTTTTCAAATTCATACAATACAGGTATGTTCCGTTTTTATCACGTTCCGATTTTGTCACGTTCCGATTTGGTCGACAAATTATTCCATTTTTATCAACACAAAAAAATGTTTTTTTCTAATTTTTTTTAAAATGCTTGGAATATAAACACAAAACTGATTTGAAGCTATTTAAATGTTTTTCAATAGCCTCAGAGTTGAATTTTCGACATTATGTTGGTGTTGATCACCTACGATACATGGTAGGTGTCAAGTCATATACGATTCAATAAGGTTTTATTCCTTCCTATCCGCTAATAGATTAGAGTTTTCAAATTTAGCATGGGCTGATGGACAAGATTGATGCATCTTTCAACATTCGAGAGTTGATCTGGTTACGTCCTAGCAATCAGGCTTGACAGAACTCCTCTGCGATGCAAAAATGAGGCGATTTTGATGTTTTATTGAGGAGTAAAAATTGCACTCAACATTTTCATCAAACTCCTCAAACGATCCGAATGAGAGTGCAAAAAAAGTAGGCGGATTTTTTTTCTGGTACTCTTTCTCTCTTGTTGCTAAGGTCACATTTTCTCACACTTTGAAAGAACTCTTTGAGTGTCCCGCAAGAACAAAACAGCACTCGCGGAGTTGTTATGGCACTTTTGTTATTGAATTTTGCTCTGTTCTGCATCTCCCTCGCTAATTTTTCGATGCCTCTCTGCTTAGTATTTTTTCAGGCTCACGCAAAGAGGTAACGGCAGCACGCTGCTCTAGAGTATGTTACTGAACTCCGATGATGTACAGGAGTATGATCAAGCCTGCTAGCATCGTCTGGAACTCGTGTTGCAGAGACCTCTCCTAATTCTCATACAACATGGCATCATGTAATTTATCTATGTGAATGTGGTAGGCATATATCAATGAGAATGATCAGTTTTTTGTTATAAATAATGTACCTGAGAATTAACTCAACAATACTGTCGATCCCGTCATATTTTGTACAACATCTTCCATCTCTCAAACTCGATAACATTACACAGATTATAGCATTAGCCTTTAATTAGGTCCTGTTTCAAGGGTAGGGGAAGATGTCCAGCAAAACTTAATAATCTATTGAAATATTTGGAATCTTCATACAATAAGCTTGCATCAGGGAAGATAGAAAAGGGCTGATGGCTAACAGTTTGAGAAACTGTTGATACTGAATCGTCTCACGTCACGCACGTTCCCATCCCAAATTTGATTGAGCGTACACGCACCTCTTCGTGGTGACCAAAATTTTAATAAAGAGCTTATACCAACTACCTTACGCTCATTCATAAACCTTAGCAAAAGAGGTTCTAACCAAACAGTTCTATTTTGGTTATGCTTGTTCTGGAGTTTGTACACTTTTGTGTTCTTGATAAACCTATTCAACATTGTTTTGCCAAACAAAATAGTAGGATTTTAATTTAGGTTAGTGCTAGCCAATTCGTGATTCAACGCAGAGCTAGACGGTAAAGGTGACGCTGTACTAGAATGGCGATTAGTGCATTCCAGTCGAAGTTGGTAGTGATAGTGAAGAAAAATCACCCAATCATTCTACAGGATAGATTTTGACAATTAAAAGCACAGGAAACCATAAATATTCATTTAAGCTTGTACCACTATCGCAACATATCCCCACATTTAATCACTAATCGGATGTTCAATGTGTGCAAAATGTACCTAAGCAAAATAAAAAAAACTCTCAGTTGATAATTGCGGAAGTGTTTATAAGAAGAGTAAGCTGAGAAAAAAGCTCTTTCTCAGTTGGGATGTAATGTCTGTATGGCATTACATCCCAACGGAGGAAAAGCCTTTTTCTCAGATTACTGTTCTTATAAAAAGCAAAAGGATGAGCATGGACAGAAGAAAAAGAAATCTTTTCGTGTCAAATCTTTCTTGAAAAAAATACAATTATCAGCTTGACCCACTTCCTTGTAGTTATTTTTACAAATATGACGCATCTCATTATGTAAAGCATATTTATGTGATTATCGGTTTAATATTCCATATTAAATACAATGAATGTCTAACCAACAAAACTTAAACTATTGAAGATTTATCGCATTAAATAATCATATTTATTGATTGGAGTCTGCAATCAACTTTATTTACGATATTATACGAATGAACAACCTTAATACCAATCACAGCTCCGAAACATCAATACTGTGTATGTATATGATGAAATTGTGTATTAACCTGGCAAAACTACAATTTTGTTTTAAAATTTGTAAAATATTTTGTCTATGAACATTATTCCGTTTTTGTCACGGTTCCGTTTTTATCAACTGGAAACTGACGATCGTGTTGACAAAAACAGAACATACCTGTATGTGTTTCTTCGTCAAAAGAGTCTCTTGTATTTCAGGAGTTAAGTAGTATTCTATAAGAAGATGAAAAACCGAATTTATACTGCACCCTTTTCCTTTGCGTCCTTCTGTTTTCAGGGCTCCATCCCATTACCCCGAACGGCATTACTCCGAACGTCACTACCCCGAATGGGTCACTACCCCGAATGGGTCATTACCCCGAACGCCACTACCCCGAATGAGCCATTACCCCGAATAGTTCAGAATATAGGTAGTACAGTATTTTTTGTGGGCAATAAAATATAACTGAACTTGGCTTGTAGGTATACGGCTGTTAAATTACAGCTGGTAAGCAACGGTACGTAAAAAAAACGACGTAAAATTATCTCTTCCTCCATATGTTGATTGTTAGTTCGAAATATTCTGTTGGTAGCAATACCCCACTACAGAGATTGTATTTTCTATTGGTTGATTGATCAATTCTTCTGTAATGTTTATTGGCATTATTATTATTATTTTTATAACGACAATTTTAGCCGAAGCCTGGTTCATCTTAGTGCTTATTGTCATCATAGCTGCAAGCATTTCATCAGGAATATTCCCTTCTTTCTAAAATAGGCTGTTCTATTGAGTTATTGTCACAAAGCCACAGATATTTTCCAATACTGCTAATTCTAATGGGAACAAACTATTTTTAATAAGTTGTACCATAGACAAGTTGTAAGGATGTTTGAATAGAGATTAAGCAGCTCTTTTTCTCCACTAATGCTGAAGAGGCTATTATTTTGATCAGAATATTTTATTTCTTTTGGAATTTTTGTTAGGTATGAGTTCAGAACTTTTACTGTGGTGTCCATGCTAGCACAAGCTACCCAGCCTTTCTATACTACAACCCAGCGATTTTAGTCAAATTGTTCATTCAGATGGTTCAGAACTAAAAAATGGCTAAGGAAATTAGACAGTAGTGGCTTATGGACCTGATTAAATGGTGTTTTTTGGAATTTCATAGTTTTTAACTTCATAAGAAATTTTCCCTTCTTTTCAATATAGGCTGTTCTTTGGAACATTGGTCTTATATTATCTTCAATATCTTTCGGGTCCAGATTGCCGTACTCGAAAATGCACAGCTATCCAGCAAGACCAAGCGGAGGGTCGTGGGTTCGAACTCCACCGGTCGAGAATCATCTTAGGTTGGAAGTTTTTTTTTCGATTTCCCGGGGTTTGGAGTATCTTCGTACCTGTTACATGATTGAAAAATATTCAATCGGCAATGAAAAGTCTCAGTTAACTATTGTAAAAGTGCTAATAGAAACACTAAGAAGCAGGCCCTGTTGGGACGTAATGTCAGGAAGACGAAGTAACAAATCAGCTGTAACAAAGCCTGCTTCTCAGCCTAATATTCGCACGATCCATCTCACAATATTATACTTTCGGGGTAATGGCGTTCGGGGTAGTGACCCATTCGGGGTAGTGGCGTTCGGGGTAATGACCCATTCGGGGTAATGGCGTTCGGGGTAATGGCATTCGGGGTAGTGGCGTTCGGGGTAGTGTCATAGAGTCGTTTTCAGTTTAGCGCTCTCCTTGGGCTCCGTTTTCAGTTTCCTCTGTTTTTACCCTTCTTACAACCATAAGAAGGGTATAAAGATCGCTTGAAAAACCGACTTTTGATCCGAGGCCCGGAGGGCCAAGTCTCATATACCAATCGATAGAGCTCGACGAACTGAGCACATGTCCGTGTGTGTGTATGTGTGTGTGTATGTGTGTGTGTATGTGTGTGTGTGTGTTACAAAAAATGTCACTCAATTATCTCAGCTGTTTGTCAACCGATTTAAACACTTTTAGCTCTAAATGAAAGCTACAACATTCCCATAGAACGCTATTGAATTTCATTGCGATCGGACATTTCGTTACAGAGTTATGATTCAAACAGTATCGTGAAGTACTAGAAAAAGCATATTTTATTACTTTCAACTGTTTGCATTTTGATCAATTTCTCAGCCATTTTTGAACCGATTCGAGTTCTTTTATCGACTTATGGAAGCTCTAACATTCATTCATAACCCTTCACATTTTCATTGAAATCGGATTATTTGTTACAGAGATATCAATAGAAGAATTTTGTAAAGTACTGGAAATAAATAAGTTTATTTTAGAATATTAAATTTTTTACATTTTGATCAATTTCTCAGCTATTTTTTGATCCGATTTGAGCTCTTTTTCCATCGATTGAAAGCTTTGACATCATTCATAAACATGCTGCAATCGAACGAAAAGTTACAGAGATAAAAATCGATTTTATTCAAAAAAATCTCTGAAATTCCTCTGTTTTTTTAATTTCAAATTGCACATAAATCTTATAATTTCAGCTATTTTTAATCCGATTTGAGCTCTTTTTCCATCGATTGAAAGCTTTGACATCTTGACATCATTCATAAACATGCTGCAATCGAACGAAAAGTTACAGAGATAAAAATCGATTTTATCCAAAAAAAATCTCTAAAATTCCTCTTTTTACCCTTCTTACAACCATAAGAAGGGTATAAAGATCGCTTGAAAAACCGACTTTTGATCCGAGGCCCGGAGGGCCAAGTCTCATATACCAATCGATAGAGCTCGACGAACTGAGCACATGTCCGTGTGTGTGTATGTGTGTGTATGTGTGTGCGTATGTGTGTGTGTATGTGTGTGTATGTGTGTGTGTGTGTGTTACAAAAAATGTCACTCAATTATCTCAGCCGTTTGTCAACCGATTTAAACACTTTTAGCTCTAAAAGAAAGCTACAACATTCCCATAGAACGCTATTGAATTTCATTGCGATCGGACATTTCGTTACAGAGTTATGATTCAAACAGTATCGTGAAGTACTAGAAAAAGCATATTCTAATATTTTCAACTGTCTGCATTTTGATCGATATCTCAGCCATTTTTGAACCGATTTAAGTTCTTTTATCGGCTAATGAAAGCTCTGACATTCAATCATAAGCCTTCAAATTTTCATTGAAATCGGATTACTAGTTTCAGAGATATCAATGGAAGAATTTTCTAAAGTACTGGAAAAAAAAAATTTCTCTGAAATATTCATTTTTTTACATTTTGATCAATTTCTCAGCTATTTTTAATCCAATTTAAGCTCTTCTTTCGTCGATTGAAAGCTCGGATATCATTAACAATCATATGGCAATCGAATTATGAATTACAGAGATAAAAATCATTATTTTCAAAAATCTCTAAAATTCCCCTTTTTTTAATTTAAACTTGCACATAAATCTTTAAAAAATCGCTGGCAAAATCATTTTAGGACATCAATTTTTCATTTTTCGATATTATTTTACAGGATGGCAACATGGGTTTATAGACCCTCTTAAAATATGATAATAAGCGTATGAAAACTAATAAAGTTCGATATCCGCCTTTTGACGTGCAGTTTCCTGGACTTTTTCGCAAACCATTAAACTATTAGGGCAGATAGAACATAGTCACAACATCCTAAAGTTTAGCTATATACACCGGGGATTCGCTGGTTGGAACACGACTGCCTTCCATCTAGCGAATCCGACCCGTTAGTAGGAAAGACTGACAGCTGGTGGAAATGCTCCACACGAACGCATCTGGACAGCAAATCGCCACAAAACGCACATATACATACGCATTTGTTCTATATATGGAGACTTCAAAGCGACGATTCTCAGACGTCAAAGTCAGTTTGACATTTTCTGTTGACATTTGAGTGCTTTTAGTTGGAATATTTTCCAACCATCGAGTCATTCCATGTAGCGGAACCCCAACGAGCGAATCCCCACTGTACTGGTACAAGGTTCCAAATGAATGATGAATAATAATTATCTCATACCTGTATGGAAATGTAAGAAGGGTTCAGTCTCACCATCGGTGGATTAAGTCAGGTTTTTTTTATTTTCAACTCGTATCTACGGGTTGCTGTTGCCGTGCGCCCGTGGTTCCTGTGGATGCACTGCCTTGGATCGGGTTATCCCGTGGCTCCTTTTTCTTGGCTTTCTTGTTCTTATGCTTGGTGTTGGCCTCTCCTTTGTTCCCATGTCCTCTTGATCGCGGGGCTTGACTCGTGCCAGCTTTTCCGCTCTGGAGGACGGCCGCATAGGTCACTTTTCCCTTAGCAACCATACGTCTTTTCGCCACGTATTCGTCCCCGGAAGGTCCCCTCTTCCGCATCGCGTATCGAATAATATCGCGTTGCCTGTGAAGGAAAACACTTCGGTCTGACACGACTTAGTGTCTTTTTCGTCTTTTACCTTGCCAAGTTGTCCTTGGCTTTCTCTAGACTCGAGCCTAGTACACGACACTGAAGACGGCCTTACTGTTGAGGTCGAAATACGCGTATCTGTCAAAAGATACAAATTATAGTGGAATTAAATGGTATAGTACTAAATTCAGATTTTTAGCATAAAATATTCTACCGAAATTCGCATTTTATTGATTCGATCAACTTAGTAGAAAACGAGAAAAATCTAAAAAATATTGAAGTCAAAATATAATTAAAAAACTAAACTATGTTCAGCAAATTTGTATGTAGTGAAATTATCTACTCTGCTCTGCCTAAGAATCATGTATAGCTTCACCCTTTTCATGAGAAGGTTCTCTATATCCCGAATATCTTCTTCGGAGACGTTATTCTTGTAAAGCCAAATTATAGGGACTAAAAAATTTCGATCACAAATTAAGACCCCAGGAAGCACTGTGCAACGGAGTGTAGTGAGAGCGCGCCCAACCAAAGAGAAATAGGTTCAAACTTGCGATGCGATGCACCACGGACCGACCGACCGTTTGAAACACGGTTCCACAGACCTCCTCAGTTCCAGTATGGTTGCCGACGCGTGCAGAAGCAAGCAGTAAGCGACGTGATAGAATAATTTGCTCTCTCTCGTGTGCCTTTGGTTCCGAACAGACCCTCGGTGGCCCCCAAATGAACTGACGACGACTGGTCCTCTTGTTTTTGTGCTGTTTGGCCGGTTGTACGCTCCCTTCTATCCCTTGAGGGACCCCCAAGTGCCAGACCAAGAAGAACAAGACACTCTGTCTGCCGGTCATTGATCATGATGCTGTGGAAGTAGAAGTAACGAGTGCTCACCGTGGAATAGCGGGATTAACCAGAAGTTACTTATTGGCTACCGTCGTGCTGAAGTATGCTGAAGTTTATGAGGACAAATTAAGGGACTTTGGTGTCACGCTGAGAAGAAGGATTAATTAGTGAGGTTCGTCGCTTGATGACCTCTTGTTTGTTGATATCGCTGACTGGCTTGGAAGGAAAGCAGGAATAACTGCAGTTTTTGTTGTATGCTGGAGTGGTTCGGAGGAAATTCAGTTGGAAATTAAATCGTTGCCGTTGTAGTGAAATATGATCATATCGCGTTCTGATTCAACATCCGTTTCTCGCGAGAGAAAAGCGCAATTATGATAATGATCATGCTGAACTAGTTCAATCGAGCTTGCGGGTGGATAGAGAATCAAATCTGAAATTGAATTAATTTACTCGTTTTTTTGTTGAGAATACGTGCTAAGCTAAGATCGACGAAAGAGTAAGAAGAATAGAAGAAAAGTAGTTTCATGCTCTTATCGGTCATTTAACAAAACAACGGCTCTAAAGCAATCATCTTCGAAGTGAGAAGTAGTATAAATTAAAACAACGGCGGTATGGATTCCAGCAGCTCGATGTTGAACCGATGGCCTCGGTCGAAAATGCATCTTCTGGCGATAATTAGCTCGGCGGTTTTGATGCTGGCTTTGATGCGTGTACCGGAAGCTTCTGGCCAAGAGTCTCCAGCACAAGATTTCGGTAAGTCTACTGGCTTTTGTACTCTGTAAGTAAAGCGGGGATCGTACTGTTCGGCTTCTCTAGTACCCAACAAAAAGTGTGATTGGGAAGTCTGATAATAAATGCACACGGTTTGAGCTATGAACCAGTTGGTCATAGATTGTTCTGATTCAATCTCTACTGTAGTTGTATACGGGTATTGGCTGCTTCAACGTTTTCTTTTGATTTAACTTCGGGAAGAATTTAATCAAAATTTACGTGATTTCATTTATTTCAACGCCAATTATGCAAAGTTTGGAAATTTTCGTTGATTGCTTGCTGAATACACCGCAGATGAAGTGGCCAAAACTGCGCAGTCAACATCTAGTTGCGAATCCAGAACAAGTTAAACAATACCCAACATGGATAATACGGTCACTCGTATGATCTTCGAAACACCTTTAAAGTTTGTGTAACACAGAAATATAAAGGGCGAAGATCATGAAAACGTAAATTGTGTTTTGATACATGGTTCTTTCTAAAGGGGTTTTTGCCTTCCCAAGCAAGGACACCATAACATTGAGGGGAGAACCCCCTGTACCGGAACCTAAGCTGGAAAATTTATATCTCTGAAATTATTGATTTTATATTATCTTGTTACCCGTAAATGATAAATATTTTCAACGATATTGATGTTCACAAAATTCAATTTATACATACATATAAATACGAATTTTAGCATTGAATTTTGGTGATGATGAGCTTAAATAGTTTTCTTCTCATAAAGCATCTTGATTGGATCATGATTTCTGAATTTATCCGTACACTGAAAACAATCCACACGTTTGATCCATATTCTTCTCAACGTGGATCTGTCGTGTTGATTGGCAAGGTGGAATAGCGTGTAAAACATATAATTCTGTTGAGGATTGACTTTAGTTCGATAGCAAAGTCTTTTGCATATGATAGAACTAGTTTGCCTATCATGATAAGGACTCACATATTCATTCACGCGTGACATGTTCAATAGCATATTATTTTTGGGGAATCCGAGCGCTCGCTTGGTATCAGAAAATCACACAATTCTAGAGTAGGGGAAGGGGTGGTAAAATCAACACCTTAAGGATATTATCTTTTTTCTGATAGAAAAACGAGGAACTTGTGTAGCTCTATCGCACAAAATCAAAAATAGGGATAATATCCCACGACACGAATTTCAGTCTGAATTGCAAAATGTTCACATATTTTTATCACTAGCAAAAACGATGAAAATGTTCATTTTACCTGCACTATGTGGGTAAAATGAACAGCTGTTGGAGGTAAAATGAACATTATGCAAAAAACGTGAGCAAAACAAATATTTTTTTAAATTTTCATTGCATTTCCGAAAATATATCGAAATTAAATGGTATCAGATTTGACATCATATCATAACGATATTCACATCACTGAAAAACCTCAAGACGTCCGTGCTAAAAGTTACGTCAGTTCTAACTTTCAAACGTGGTTTTCTAAAATCCAAGTTTTCGTTGTAATTTTCACTTCAATTGACCTCCGTATCAACCCGAACACTCCAATCAACCGTGTGTCATGAAAATTTATCAACCTAAATCAACCGTGCGTCATAAAAATTTATTGAAACGGTGTTCATTTTACCAGCAGTTCCCCTAAAGTTTTCGATTATTTGTCAATTAACGTGTTTGACATTTGAATTGGGTGACATGTTTTACAATTAGTGAAAATCTACGGGTGAAACACGTTAATCGAACTTGTCCGAAGTTTTCAGTGTAAGGGTAGGCTTGGCATAAAGAGCATATTAATCATTTGGTCACGAATTGCAGTTAAATAACTAATATTAATATATATTTTTCATTATATACATCGTGTTATCCACTATTTCGTACTACCAAATGAAGTGGTAAAAAAATTTGTTTGACTTTGTTGAATCTCACATTTGCCGTATCATGTCTTATTCCTAAACGAAGATTGAGGCAGGGCAAATTGAGCACTTCGGTGCACACTGGGACAGGAAAAGAATTTAGTCAGACAGCTCTAGCGCTATTGGAGCACATTTTCACGGGTAAGTGCCTTCGAAACCTTATCTTGAATCACTTTAATTTGATGATGAAAGTTAGTTGGGAATTTCGCCGCAAAGGTGGTGCTGCGAAGCAAACTTTATTTGTTTCGCATCCTAGAGATTTTGCGTCTTCGGCAAAGTTTTAGAACGTCAAAAATATGACAAGTTGTCGAAGCCACCAAAGTTTTAGGACACCAAATAACTAAGTAATGATAGAAGATGTAAAAATTAGTGGGATCTTATGTTTTTTGTACTCAAAAATTGTAATGTAAATATAATGTAATCATTTTAAACACCATGAATGTTGCCACTTGTATGTTATGTATGAATCAAATCTTATAGTTGAAAAAAAATAATTGGGCAAATATTGTAAAAAGCATTACTGTATTGTATTGTATTGTAAAAAGACCCGATTTTGTCAACCTATCGATAAATATTAAGCTGACATTTTACCATTGAGGGGGTGGGCTAAATTCTACACATGTAGGGCCTAAGCCCTCCTATAAAATTAAAAAAAAAATAACAGGCAAATATTAAATATTTGAGGGGAAAGACCTTTGAGAGGATGAAAAATATATTAAGGAATCGTTCATCATTTACGTAAGGGTTTATGTTAGGAGGAGGTAATTGATTAAAATTTTGGTCACAGTACCTGTCGAATATGCCTTTTGGTATTTTGAACCTAGCTAGTTTTCCTTGAATACAGTTTCAAAAGGACCTATTAATGCCATCTTGATTCATATTCTGAGCATTTCGGGCTTACAGTTCAACACATGTACCTAATAGCCATAAATCAGCTAATTTTTGGCAAAGTCAATTTCATTGCTTAATATTACTTTAAACTATTGAGTGTACTGATAAAAAGTAATAATTTATCTTTTTAATACTGTTCTGCCCATGATCCACTCAGAACCCATGTATCTGCTTAAAATGTTGAACACTCATTTTGTGTCACATTCCGAACAGCATGACTAATTCGTTAACGACTGTGGAAGTGCTTTAAAGAATACAAAGCTGAGAAGTAGTGGAGCCAAACTAGTTTTACTGGCCTCAAACTTTCCAAAAATTACCATTTCCGGTATCTCAAATAGCTTTCAAGACAATCAAATTGAGTAATAATTGATCAACATCTCTAGGAAATTCAACATAGGTATTTTGGTGAAAATTGCAACAAAATAAAGTGTTCGCAATATGAATCTGTTAGAAATTTGAGACAAAAGGGTATTTGATATCAAAAACAAATTTCCCTCTGGTATAACGATTTTTTTGTCTATCTCTAACCGTTCTCGAGTTATTGTGATTTTTCGAGAAAAATCTATATTTTTTTAATATTTTTGCCCACTTTGAACTATATTGAACTAAATTAAGCTAAATAACATAACATCCAACATAAAGGGTCATCCGTAACATACATCACGCGCTTTAGAGAGAAAATTCAGCGAAACGTGACGATCCATATTACATTTTTGAAGTGTTTTATATGGAGTCGGTGGAGAGATTTTGAAAAGCCGAATTTTGCGTGACGTAATTCAAAGGATATTCCCCTGGGATCAGATTCAATGTAAACACGGTAGAACACGACTTAACATATTCTTTTCTAAAATGGCTGACAAAATCTAGGGTAGAATTAATAGAGCGGCATCACAAGTTATACGAGATTTATCCACATAAACAAAAATTGAATGGTGTTTGTATGTCACAAAATGGCTCGAGAACGGGTATACAGATTGACGTCATTCTTTCACTGTTGGATTCTACAAGATATGCGACGTGTTTATGAGTTAAAACATTTGCGAAAATCAACCGAAAAAGGGAATCAATCAGAATGCAACACACTGACATTTTGTAAGCGATTTTTGCATGAAACTACTAATGAACTTTAACACTTCACTTTTTGCAAAAAAAAAAAAAAATACTAAAATCACTAAGGTGACCAAATACCTAATATAAAAAGTGTAGTGATTTTTGCATGGCCTACCTCACAGTCTACTGCTAGGCAATACAACATTTGCCGGGACAACTAGTACGAAAAAAAAAATCAAATTCAGATGTCTCAAATATATCAAAATATGTATTTGGTAAACACCATATGGTTTTGTATGTATTTTCACACAAAACAATATGGTGTTAAAAATAAAATATTTTACTATTTTTAAATAAATACAACAAACGTAAAATTCTACTAATCCATTTTAAGTTATTGGAAGCCAGTAGGAAACATGAGCAGAAGACAATTCTCTTGTTTTGATCTCATTGCTATTCTATAGGAAGCCTACAAAAACTCAGCGAGTCATCCCCTACACATCGAATCATTCGTTCCAGCATAAGATGGCAGCATTTGACCACATGATTCACAGGGTGCAGACTCTACCATAGCATTTTAAAGGCCCAGGATAACTGACTTTACTAATTTGAAGATAATAAATGATTATTGCAGTTTCAAATACCTGCTATACGCATCGAAACAAATGCAAGCAACTACAATATGCAAAGGATTGTGATATTTTTGTCACTTCTTATATTTTTTTACCACTTGCTTACTTTACCCTATCTCACAGTACAATTTCGAAAGTTTGTTTTTTCAAAGTTTATTTATTTATTTCATTTCGATAATTCATCGATTTCATTTAAGTTTAAAGTATCATTATACCGGATTAAAACCCATTATTGGTTATAACGACGTTGAGAAACAAGCATGTCTTCTTTCTGGCGTTATGTCCCAACTTGAACAGAGCCTGCTTCGTAGTTTAGTGTTCTTATGGGCACTTCCACTTTCCCAATTGATCATTTTTGCATGTGTTTATCGTGAGGCAGGTACAAATTTCCTTTACGAAAAGATCTTCAATCGACGGGATTCAAATCCATGACCCTCAGCTTGGTTTAGCTACGAAATCGTTTTCCTTTTAAAATGTTACCATTAATTGATAGTACAGTCGCCTTTCCATATCTCGATATTGAAGGGACCATCGAGATTAGGAGAGATCGAGATAAGGAACAAATTTTTAATGAATACTAGATTGAAAATCACTCCGTTATCAGGAAAATAATAAACAAGCAGATGTCAACAAGCGTTCCAAAATTGTTTTGAATCATTCAAATCTAGTCTAGTCACCTTTGACTTCGATCATATCGACATACGGAGAGAAAATTGGGAACAAAAAATCAACAAAACAGAACGCATCGAGAAATGGAGATATCGAGATAAGGAGGATATCGAGATATGGAGAGAAAAAATGTGTGCAGAATGATGAGACCGAAGAAATCATCGACATAGGGAGAGATATCGAGATGTGGAGAGTCGACTGTATTGATTAAACTGAACCAACTACTATTTAATTTCAATGATTCAAGGAGATTTACGATGATAATGCAGGCTGCTAAGATGTATTTTGTCTCAATAAGAAACTGGCATTTGCACTAGCATTAAGCAATTCCCACAAATTCGTAGGTGGTACAGTCCTAGACCATTATATGAGGGTTGCCTTCTTCCCGTCCGTTACCAAAGCCAGGGATTTGGGACTAATCCCTGACTCTTAGACAAGATTGATGCATCCTCCAACAGTCGAGAGCTGTCCTGCCCACGTCCTTGCGAATGCTATGGAATGAGAAGGAGAGGTTAACCCTCTAATACCCAACCCCGCCTTTAGACGGGGTACACTTTGGAATTTTGTGTATTTTTTCGTAGCTCGGAAATCAAAATGATTTTATTTTTGGCTTATACCTTGACTCATAACACGCATATAAGAAAAGTTTTTTATGACTTTTGAAACTTTTTTGTATTTTTAGAAATTGTTTGAAAAATTGCATTCTTATATAACCTACAAATGCCTGGGCTTCATTTAACGTTTAATATAAAAAATCGTACCTTATATATTTTTCTACGAATAACCTATCACAAAAGAAGAGCCTGGTGGTATTAAAATCATTTCAAACCTGTTTTTCCGTTAGTTACACGAAAAATTAAATACGCTTCGAAAAAAAAATTAAAAATTTAATATTTTTAAAAATACTGTAACAATATAAATTTTCATTATTGCCAAAAATCAACAACTAGAAAAGGCTTCAAGAAAAAATGAAAAAAGCTAGGGATGTTCAAAAATAAAAATTATAAAAATCAAAAACCAAAATTTAAAAATTTGCTAATAAAAATAAATAAATGCCCAAAACGTGTTTAGAACGATTTTAGATAACGAAAAATAATACTTAAATCGAAAATAAAAAATTGGGTATTAGAGGGTTAATTGAACGCCTACTTAAGAAAGATGCAGAGAACTCTACGACCTCTCATAAGTGTTACGAGATATTGTGGAGTGTTAATGGGAAGGGTAAGGCCATAGGATACGTTAGGTAGACGTTCTGGCAATCATGTGGATTATATTGGCTGAAGACCGGAACAAACTCACCAAATTGAAACATCTGTGTAATCCACTGTTCGTCTCAATGAGCTTCACTTTGAACCGCTAAACATACAGAGGCTTATATATGTATAAAATCACTCCGATGACGCGTCATGACGAACCCGCTTTCTTTGGGCTTCCTTAACTGCCCCGCAAAACACGCGAAAAAGGAAAAAAAAACACTCCGATGACGCGTTAAAACCAACCCGTTTGCTTTGGGCTTCTCCAAGCACTCGTGTTTTGTCTCAATGAGAAACATGTGTGTGTGTGTGTGTGTGTTTTTTTTTTTTTTCATGCATCTCTAGGAGTTAAAAAATCTTCTCAAGACTGGCCTGTATTTGTTCATGCTCATGCCACAGTGTATGGTTTGGCACTGTGTGGGATTCGCAATGGGGCGCCTACCCACTAAAAAACAGTCTCCTAGGTACACCGTCACCGTAAAGAATTCTTCTCCGGCACCACCTTGCGGTATTACTTCGAAGAAGAGGCGACACATGCTACGCGCACCCTTCATTAAGCCCTTCGGCTCCATCATTAATTTGTTAGTTCCTAATCCATGCCATGCTGAGCCCTTCGGCTCCCATTAATAATTTGTTAGTATTCCTAGTTTGTGATCTAAACATGCCATATTCA